>NC_092093.1:70258129-70378129 GCF_045679555.1 Salvelinus alpinus
CTTTGCCTGTTTGATGGTTTGTCGAAGGAAATATGAGGTATTTCTTATAAGCTTCCGGGTTAGAGTCCCGCTCCTTGAAAGCGGTAGCACTAACTTTTAGCTCCATGGCTTCTGGTTCTCCCCAAAGGTGATTCATCACTTCAGAGAACATGTTTCCAGAGTCCAATGGTCGCGAGCTTTACACCCCTCCAGCCAACACTTGGCTGGACCGCATATCTCCCTCCGCATATCTCCCTCACTAGCTTGAAGCATCGGCTGTCAGAGCAGCTCACAGATCACTGCACCTGTACATAGCCCATCTGTAAAAAGCCCATCCAACTACCGCATCCTCATACTGTATTTATTTATTTATCTTGCTCCTTTGCACCCCAGTATCTCTACTTGCTCATTCATCTTCTGCACATCTACCATTCCAGTATTTAATTGCTATATTGTAATCACTTCGCCACCATGGCCTATTTATTGCCTTACCTTGCGTATCCTACCTCATTTGCACACACTGTATATAGACTTTTTCTACTGTATTATTGACTGTATGTTTGTTTATTCCATGTGTAACTCTGTTGTTGTATGTGTCGAACTGCTTTGCTTTATCTTGGCCAGGTCGCAGTTGTAAATGATAACTTGTTCTCAACTAGCCTACCTGGTTAAATAAAGGTTAAATAAATTCAATTGTCACGCCCTGATCTGTTTCACCTGTCTTTGTGCCTGTCTCCACCCCCCTCCATGTGTCGCCCATCTTCCACATTATCCCCTGTGTATTTATACCTGTGTTCTCTGTTTGTCTGTTGCCAGTTCGTTTCGTTTCGTCAAGCCTACCAGCGTTTTTCCCTCTGTTCCTGTCTCTTTATTGTTCCTGTTTTTCAAGAGTTTGACCTTTTCTGCCCGCCCTGATCCTGAGTCTGCTTTGCCCCACTACCCTGGATCATCAACCCCTGCCTGCCTTGACCTGTCGTTTGCCTGCCCCTGTTTCTGTAATAAACATTCTTACTTCGACACAGTCTGCATTTGGGTCTTACCTGAAACGTGATAAAAAAATAAAATATCCTCAAAAGGTTCTACAGCTGCACCACTGAGAGCATCCTGACTGGTTGCATAACTGCCTGGTATGGCAACTGCTCAGCCTCCAACCGCAAGGCACTACAGAGGGTAATGCGTACGGCCCAGTACATCACTGTGGCCAAGCTTCCTGCCACCCAGAACCTCTATACCAGGTGGTGTCAGAGGAAGGCCCTAAAAATTGTCAAAGACTCCAGCCACCCTAGTCATAGACTGTTATCTCTGCTACCGCATGGCAAGCGGTACCGGAGCGCCAAGTCTAGGTCCAAGAGGCTTCTAAACAGCTTCTACCCCCAAGCCATAAGACTCCTGAACATCTAATTAAATTGCTTCCCAGACTATTTGCACTGCGCCTCTCCCCCTCTTTACACCACTGCTACTCTCTGTTATTATCTATGCATAGTCACTTCAATAACTCCACCTACATGTACATATTACCTAAATTACCTCAACCTACCGGTGCCCCCGTACATTGACTCTGTACTGGTACCCCCTGTATTTATTTTATTTAAAAATATATATATTTTACCCTTATTTTACCAGGTAAGTTAACTTAGAACGCATTCTCATTTACAACAACGACCTGGGAAATAGTTACATGGGAGAGGAGGGGGGATAAAAGAGCCAATTGTAAACTGGGGATGAGTAGGTGGCAATGATGGTATGAAGGCCAGATTGGGAATTTAGCCACAACACCGGGATCTTTAGTGACCACAGAGAGTCAGGACACCGGTTTTACGTCCCATCCGAAAGACGGTATATAGCCTCACTATTGTTATTTTACTGCTGCTCTTTAATTATTTGTTACTTTCATTTCTTAATTTTTTTAGGTATTTTTCTTAAAACTGCATTGCTGGTTAAGGGGTTGTAAGTAAGAATTTCACTGTAAGGTCTACTACACCTGTTGTATTCGGCACATGTGACAAATACAATTTTATTTTATTTGAATTGAATTGGAACGCCAACTGCGAGCCAGTCCTAATCGACCAACATCAGTGTCCGACCTCACCAATGCTCTTGTGGCTGACTGGAAGCAAGTCCACACAGTAATGTTCCAACATCTAGTGGAAAGCCTTTCCAGAAGAGTGGAGGCTGTTATAGCAGCAAAGGGGGAACCAACTCCATATTAATGCAGATGATTTTGTAATGAGATATTCGACAAGCAGGTGTCCACATGTACTGTATATAAGCACAGAATAAAACAGTTATATCAAAAATGTGTGATGGATTGCATGGATCTTTGTGTCGATTGTGTTGAATACATGTCACGCCCTGACCTTAGAGATCCTTTCTATGTCTCTATTTTGGTTGGTCAGTGCGTGAGTTGGGGTGGGCATTCTATGTTTTTGTTCTATGTTGTCTATTTCTATGTGTTTGGCCGGGTGTGGTTCTCAATCAGAGGCAGCTGTCTATCGTTGTCTCTGATTGAGAACCATACTTAGGTAGCCTTTTCCCACCTGTGTTTTATGGGTAGTTGTTTTCTGTTTTTGTATCTGCACCAGACAGGACTGTTTCGCTTTCGTTCTCCTGTTTGTTGTTTTTGTTCGATTTGGATTAAATTATGAACACTTTAAACGCTGCACCTTGGTCCACTCTTCCTTCAGCCCACGAGAATCGTTACAATACAGCAACTGAAAACTGATATAGTATACGATTCATATAATGAATATAATTACACAGCAACAAGAAAGGCTAACACATTACATTAAAAATCACTGAGTAGATGCAATGAGAAATATCTAGTAATCAATTCATATCTTAAGTTAGTAACTGATAACCATTAAGTCTTGATCGCTGGTACAAAACGCCTCAGTATGCCTAAGAAACCACATATGGATTGCTTGGCTTAATCTTATACGCTTTATCTATTCCATCTAATTTAGATAGATAGAAACAAGAGATGAAACCTCCTAATATGTAATATTTTCAATTATTTCCAGAGAAAATTGATCTAGCCTTCCGTATCGCCATGATGTAGTTGGGACTCTGGTTTAAAATATGTTTCTTCAAATGGAGCTGAAAACGCCAAATGTCAGTCATTTCTAATAGCCCTGATCCCTCTGATCCTTCCATGACAAACATGATGACATTCAGAAAAAAGGGAGGGAGGCCCACACCTCAAAAGGCCTGATAAAATAGATAGGGAGGGATTCGCTCCCTGCCAGGGAGTCACCTGCATATTAAAGGGCAGCTCATCTCCAAAAGAGAAGTTGGAACAGTTTGCATGAGTGGTCTCTCACAGTCATATCATATGAATACACAGTGTTGGGTCGGTTACTTTCTTAATGTAATCAGTTACAGTTACTTGTTAGCTGCCCACATTCTTTATCAATCACTTAACATTTGGATTACCCAAACTCAGTAATGTAATCTCATTACTTTCAGTTACTTTCAGATAACTTTCCCTTTAAGGGGCATTTGAAGAAAACAAAAATATATATTAACAAATGAAGCGACATTATTGCAACATAAATCAATGTTAGAGTTTACATAGCTGGCCATAAACGGATGCTGCATTTTACTTTATGGGTTATGTAGGCTTCTAACCCATTGCTTTCTACTTCAATACAGATAATAAAATGATTAGGCTATAGTTTTACATTAAAAATCAAAGTCTATCAGATTTCCAGTCCTTACAATTAATTACAGTCCCTTTAGAAAGTATTCACGCCTCTTGAGTTTTTCCACATTTTGTTGTGTTACAAAGTGGAATTAAAATGTTTGTAATTGTCATTTTTTGTCAACGATCTACACAAAATACTCTTTGGAGAATAAAAAAAAAGAATTAAACACTAATATATCTTGATTGGAAAAGTATTCAACCTCCTGAGTCAATACATGTTAGAATCACATTTGGCAGCGATTACAGCTGTGAGTCTTTCTGGTTAAGTCTCTAAGAGCTTTCAACCCCTGGATTGTGCTACATTTACCCATTATTCTTTTCAACATTCTTCAAGCTCTGTCTATTGGTTGTTGATCAGTGCTAAACAACCATTTTCAGGTCTTACCATAGATTTTCAAGTAGATTTAAGTCAACACTGTAACTCGGCCACTAAGGAACATTCACTGTCTTCTTGGTAAGCAACTCCAGTGTAGATTTGGCCAAGTCTTTTAGATTATTGTCCTGCTGAAAGGTGAATTCATCTCCCAGTGTCCCAATGTTGTTGATCCATCCTCAGTTTCTCCTATCACAGACAATTTAAACTCTGTAACTGTTTAAAAGTCACCATTGGCCTCATGGTGAAATCCCTGAGTGGTTTCCTTCCTCTCGGGCAACTGAGTTAGGAAGGACGCCTGTATCTTTGTAGTGACTGGGTGTGTTGATACACCATTCAAAATGTAATTAATAACTTCACCATGCTCAAAGGGATATTCAATGTCTGCTTTATTTTTATTTTTTACCAATCTACCAATAGTAGAGAGGCATTAGAAAACGTCGATGGTCTTTGTGGTTGAATCTGTGTTAGAAATTCACTGCTTGACTGAGGGACCTTACAGATAATTGTATGTGTAGGGTACAGAGATGAGGTAGTCATTCCAAAATCATGTTAAACACTATTATTGCACACAGAGTGAGTCCATGCAACTTATTATGTGACTTGTTAAGCAAATTATTAACTTATTTCGGCTTGCCATAACAAAGGGGTTGAATACTTATTGACCTATACTTAAGACATTTCAAATTTTCCTTTTTGATTAATTTGTTAAAATTTCTAAAACATAATTCCACTTTGACATTATGGGGTATTGTGTGTAGGCCAGTGATATTTGTTTTATTGAAACCATTTTAAATTCAGGCTGTAACACAACAAAATGTGGAAAAATTCAAGGGGTGTGAATACTTTCTGAAGGCACTGTAAATACCCCTTGATCTTTAAGAATAGGACTTGGAAATATAGATGAGTCAAATTGTTTTACCTGAACGTAACCCAAAAAACAAAGGACTTCTTAGTCTACCCCAGAGACATACAATATTATTTATATTTCTAAATACATGGTTCTGGGTTAGTTATGTTTTAGTCATGGTGGAATGATTGGACTCATTGCTTCAAAATATGGTTGAAAAAAATGCTGCTCTCATAGAATGTCATCGCTGAAAAAGGCAATTTTTGTGATGTGAAAAATTAATTGAATTTGCTATAAGCCTATTGTTTGCGTTTTTGTTGGTGACACTATAGAATTAGGAATTAGAATACTTTGTTAATTTAATAGGATCTCTATGGGTGACACTTTGATATCTCAATCATTTGCAGCTGTTGAAGTCTATCAAAAGTGTGCGAGTTCAGGCATGTGTCATGGCCTTCAGACTTTAAAAAAATTGGCATGAATTAGATTAAGAAATTAAAGCCCTACTTGGGGTCTTCTTAAATGAAACTCGTTTTTTGACAGTATGTGTGGAGCACAATACCACGGAAGAATTTACAAGGGAGGAACTCCCTCAAACGCTTATCTGTTGCAAGAGCACATTTTTCAACTGCTGTCCACGGATCGCTTAAACAATGATTGATCGGCAGCTTAGCCTACACTTATTCAATTTAACAATTATTGGGTTAAAATACAACTATGCATTTGTCAACAGCCATCCATAACAACCACAATCCATAAGGTGCAAATAATTGAGAGATCAGCAGTGTGATTCACATCATTCCTATGTAGATATCAATAATAGGACTAAATTATATCCGTATCGCCCGTAGGCTACACCACTGCTGGCATCCTTACCTCCAAGCGTTTTTTCAAATTGGTTGTATAATATTTAATGCTGACAGCAGTCGCACCATTGGAAGACATAATTTAGCTTGCACTGTAGCCTACAAAACATATTACTGCTCTTTTTCCGCAATCCATCAAACGCATTTAGTGTGTCATCATAGTGGTTAGCTGAGGAACCCGCAACTCTGTTCTCTTATATCGAGGCGGATTTGAGTTTTGGTAACTGGTCGCTTGATTTGCTAGCAACAACATTGAGTCACCATCAGTCGATACTTGTAAAAATTGTAATTCTTAAAATGCTTACCTGTACCTATGTTTGTCTTGTAAATCTGCGGTCTTTCCGCGGGGTGCTGAAATTCATACTTTTACTAAAAAGTTTTATCGAATACTATCACAGACTTTTTCCTGCATTTTTACAAGTATCGACTGACGGTTACTCAATTTTGTTGCTTGCAAATCGCGCAACTAGTTATCAAAACTAAACTCTGCCTTGATATAAGAGGACGGAGTTTAGCATTCCTCAGCTACATACAATAGTGGTCTCTGACTTGTGGTCAGACCCGCTCAGATGGAACAAACTTAAACTTGTGCCTTTTTTCAATGTTGATTTGAATGTCATTGAGAAAACGGAACAGTGTAATAAAGTATTGTTTTTCGCAAAAATCCTTTCTGAATTTAAAAGTAACTCTAGAAGTAATCATCTAGTTTTTCTGAAGTATCTGTATTCTGATTACAATATTTTAGCCGGTAATGCAATGGATTAAAGTTACATTTTATTTGTAATCAGTTACATGTAACAGATTACATCAAATAAAATAAAATTGTATTTGTCACATGCGCCGACAGGAATTTACCTTACCGTGAAATGCTTACTTACAAGCTCTTAACCAACAATACAGTTAAGAAAATACAGTTAAAAAAATATTTACTAAATAAACAAAAAATATACAAATAAAAAAAGTAACAATAAAATAACAATAATGAGGCTATATACAGGGGGTACAGGTTAGTTGAGGTAATTTGTAGATGTAGGTAGGGGTAAAGTGACTATGCATAGTTAATAAACAGTAAGTCATGTAATTCGTTACTCCCCAACCCTGTGTACAGTAAGTAAGCCTTGCCGGAGCCAAAACGGCCCATAGGGTAAGAGCCAGTGAGCCTTGTCCGAGCAAGAAAGACCCATAGGGCAGGAGCCAGTAAGCCTTGTCCGAGCCACAACGGCCCATAGGGCAGAAGCCAGTAAGCCTTGTCCCGAACAAGCTCCTGTTTCTGCAGTATAAGGCAGCTTGATAAGCACACCTTCCGGACAGGACTCCCTCTACTCTCTCCACCCTCACTTCATCTCCAGTTAATTCTCTCCTGTTCACCATCTCTCCATTTATCTCCCTCCCTCTCAATCCTTCTCTCTGTCCCTCTAGGCCTGTTAGTACAGTATACAGTATAATGTATAGATAGAGGCCAGAGTTTTTCCTGGACTTGTCACAGGTAAACATCCTGATCTTATAATGATATAGTTATACGTGTAGGTAGACGTGGTGCGTGTGTGTAGCAGTCTTTATTCATGACTACTGGAGTTTCTTCTTTCCAACCACTAGTTTTATGTGTGTGATAATGTGTCATGTGTTTCATTGGAGTATAAATCACAGTCTCAGTCTCTGGCTACGTATGGCGACACGCTATCTGTCTCTGAGGTTTACTATCTACTGTGATCATGTCTAGATACTTCTGTATTTCAGAAGACACATTAAATGCACAAATGTAGGCACACACACACGCACACACGCACACACTTTATCAGCCTGCTTTATCACCGTCCTCTTATAACCGTCTAGGATGTGTTTGTGTGTGCGTGTGGACTCAAATCGATAGCGAATAGCCCGCTGCTAACTGTAAATCTTCATTGGGTGACAGTACGGTCCATTCCCACTGGGCTCTCATCATCTCTGGAGGATAGAGGGGGACTGAGGGATCTTTGGCTTTGTGGCTTCATCACACACACACCGTGGCAGACATCAATACACAGCTTCAGTATGGAGGTGATTACTTCAGGACGGCCTCCTTGTGTGATAACTACTGACCCTGGGTCAAAAGGAATATGTCATTGGGATGATCGGGCGACGTATGGACATGCACACACACACACACTATCTGTCACACACACTGTGCACTCTTTGGATGGATGGATGTGGAGTGTGATAATGAGGAAGTGGGTCATTGAATCCATCCTCCTCACTGCCAAAGCACTGAATCTGTCACCCTCCTTTTGTCTCTCTCTCACCCTCCTTTTGTCTCTCTCTCACCCTCCTTTTGTAACTCTCTCACCCTCCTTTTGTAACTCTCTCACCATCCTTTTGTAACTCTCTCACCCTCCTTTTGTAACACTCTCACCCTCCTTTTGTAACTCCCTCACCATCCTTTTGTCTCTCTCTCACCCTCCTTTTGTAACTCTCTCTCTCTCTCCTTTTGTAACTCTCCCCCTCTCCCCCTCTCTCCCTCTCTCCCTCCCCCACTGGTTGAACTTTTCTTGTGGCAACCAGTCACAAATCTTGCTGCTGTGATTGCACTCTGTGGTATATCAAAATGACATTTGTTTTGGAATTCTTTGTGGGTCTATGTAATCTGAAGGAAATATGTGTCTCTAAAATGGTCATACATTTGGCAGGAGGTTAGGAAGTGCAGCTCAGTTTCCACCTCATTTTGTGGGCAGTGTGCATATAGTTAGACCTGGCTCTCAAGAGAAGACAGGCTTCGGCAGCCTTTCTCAATAGCAAGGCCATGCTCACTGAGTCTGTACATAGTCAAAGATTTCCTTAAATTTGGGTCAGGTATTCTGCCACTGTGCACTCTCTGTTTTTTTGTAAATTCTTTCCAATGTGTCAAGTAATTATCTTCTTGTTTTCTCAAGATTTGGTTGGGTCTAATTGTGTTGCTGTCCTGGGGATCTGTGGGGTCTGTTTGTGTTTGTGAACAGCCCCAGGGCCAGCTTGCTTCGGGGCTCTTCTCCAGGTTCATCTCTCTGTAGGTGATGGCTTTGTTATGGAAGGTTTGGGAATCGTTTCCTTTTAGGTGGTTGTAGAATTTAACAGCGCTTTTCTAGATTTTGAAAATTAGAGCGTATCGGCCTAATTCTGCTCTGCATGCATTATTTGGTGTTTACATTGTACACAGAAGATATTTTTGCAGAATGCAGAGTCTCAATTCAGTATTTGTCCCATTTTGTGAATTCTTGGTTGGTGACCGGACCCCTGACCTCACAACCATAAAGGGCAATGGGTTCTATAACTGATTCAAGTATTTTTAGCCAGATCCTAATTGGTATGTCAAATATTATGTTCCTTTTGATGATATACAAGGCCCTTCTTGCCTTGTCTCTCAGATCAATCACAGCTTTGTGGAAGTTACCTGTGGCGCTGATGTTTAGGTCGAGGTATGTATAGTTTTTTGTGTGCTCTAGGGGAACGGTGTCTAGATGGAATTTGTATTTGTGGTCCTGGCAACTGGACCTTTTTTGGAACACCATTATTTTTGTCTTACTGAGATTTACTGTCAGGGCCCAAGTCTGACAGAATCTGTGCAGAATATCTAGGTGCTGCTGTAGGCCCTCCTTGGTTGGGGACAGAAGCACCAGATCATCAGCAAACTGTAGACATTTGACTTCAGATTCTAGTTGGGTGAGGCCGGCTGCTGCAGACTGTTCTAGTGCCCTCGTCAATATATGTTGAAGAGGTTGGGGCTTTAGCTGCATTCCTGTCTCAAACCCCAGCCCTGTGGAAAGAAATGTGTGTGTTTTTTGCCAATTTTAACTGCACACTTATTGTTCGTGTACATACATTTTATAATGTTGTATGTTTTTCCACCAACACCACTTTCCATCAATTTGTATAGCATGCCCTCATGCCAAATTGAGTCAAAAGCTTTTTTGAAATAAGCAAAGCATGAGAAGACTTTGCCTTTGTTTTGGTTTGTTTGTTTGTCAATTAGGGTGTGCAGGGTGAATACGTGAATACGTGGTCTGACGTACGGTAATTTGGAAAAAAGCCAATTTGACATTTGCTCAGTACATTGTTTTCGCTGAGGAAATGTAAAAGTCTGCTGTTAATGATAATGCAGAGGATTTTCCCAAGGTTGCTGTTGACACATATCCCACGGTAGTTAATGGGGTCAAATTTGTCTCCACTTTTGTAGATTGGGGTGATCAGTCCTTGTTTCCAAATATTGGGAAATATGCCAGAGCTGAGGATGATGTTTAAGTATAACCAATTGGAGTTTGAGGTCTGTATATTTTATAATTTTATTTAAGATACCATCAATTCCACAGGCCTTTTTGGGTTGGAGGGTTTGTATTTTGTCCTGTAGTTCATTCAATGTAATTGGAGAATCCAGTGGGTTCTGGTAGTCTTTAATAGTTGATTCTAAGATTTGTATTTGATCATGTATATGTTTTTGCTGTTTGTTCTTTGTTATAGAGCCAAAACGATTGGAGAGGTGGTTTATCCATACATCTCCATTTTGGATAGATAACTCTTCGTGTTGTTTGTTTAGAGTTTTCCAATTTTCCCAGAAGTGGTTAGATTCTATGGATTCTTCATTTACACTGAATGCGTTCAGAAAGCAAAGACTATTCTGCTTGACTGAATCACATGTTGTCGCCTCACCTCCACTTTTAAATTAGAACAATGACAGACCATTAACACATGGCTCTTTGTTCATAAAACCTTTTAGACGTCTGTCTGTTGCTTCTCATGAGGCTGTGAATCAACGTTAACACCGCCACCATGTTAGTTCATTTAAACCGCCACAGTCATTAACTTCAAAAGGCAATCAGAGTAAAGAGAGAGAGAGACTAAAGTTAGTAAGTCTTAACTTTCTTTCCGGTGCCCACCCATTGATGAACTTGCGGTATGTGTGCGAGTGTGTATGCGAGTGTGTGTGCGAGTGTGTATGCGAGTGTGTGTGCGAGTGTGTGTGCGAGTGTGTGTGTGTGCAAAGCGCTAAAGCTTTAAAAAGAGATCCTCCTCCCAATGGGGCTGCGAGCAACTCAATAAACAAACTTTAACTGGTACATCTGTAACCCAAGCCACTATATTGCTCTGCTGTCCCGCCCTCCCTCCCTTTCCCTCCCTCCTTCTTTTCTTCCCTCTCTCCCTTTAATGGTTGGACCCCTCCTAAACAACATCAACAACATGTCAATTAGCAGCCTGTTGGTGTTTACGACTCTCTAATCTGAGATGGAAGAGTCAGACTCTGTGGTATCAGCCGAGGCGAATGAGAGTGAGAACCTGGGGAATTGGAGCCACAATGGTGCTTGTGTCAGGGAGAAGTGAGAGGGAGAGAGAGTGGGGAGTTGGATCTATAATGGCGCTGATGCGAGGATGCTAAAATTAGCAGCCCCAAACTGTTAAGTAGCTCTGTGGATTTTCATTGTGGAAGTTCATTAACACGTTTGACGTTTGGAAGCGCTGAAGGAATCAGCCTGGGACTGAAAACACTTCAGCCGATTAAGATAACACTACTAAGAGACACTGAGAGAGAGAGAGCGAGAGAGAGAGAGAGAGAGAGAGAGAGAGAGAGAGAGAGAGAGAGAGAGAGAGAGAGTGAGAGTGAGAGTGAAAGCCGACTAACATGCCTAGAGGGACAGAGAGAAGGATGAAGAGGGAGAGCGATAAATGGAGAGATAGTGAGTGAGAGAGTACAGACTGGAGGTGAAGTGAGGGTAGAGAGAGTAGTCAGAGAGAAGTAAAAGAGTGTGCAGGTTCAGTTGAAGAACTAGTGTCAGCTGGGAGTACCGTCACCACCTGACCCATTTATTTATTCTGTTAACTATGAACTGTTCCACTCACCGTCAGTAGAGCATCCAGTGGAGCCATCACTGGAGCAGTACCTCATCTCTATCCTCTGTCGGCCCACCTCTAGCAGGGCAGGGTCCGGGACGCGGGCCTTACAGGTGTACCGGAACCGCTGCTCATAGTGACCGCCGTTGTCCGAGATGTTGACCGGCGTCCAGGGGGTCCAAGGGGTGGTCTTCTTCAGGTCTGGACAAGGGAGGGTGTTACACGACTGGTACTCCTGGAGAGAGTGAGAGAGGGGGAGGGAGAGAGAGGGAGAGAGACAGACGGACAGACATAGAATTATAATTATTAGAATGGATATTCTCATTCAAAGCGTTTGATATCAAATCAAATGTTATTGGTTTGATATCAATCGCTTTGAATGAGAATATCCATTCTAATAATTATTTCACTCTCTCTCTCACTCTCTGTCTCTCAGTAGTGTTATCTTAATCCAATGAAGTGTTTTCAGTCACGGGCTAAAGTTAAAACATTTTGGCACCATTTGAAATTAAGCCCCAAAACATCCTTACAATTCAAAGCACTGGAAACCCAAGAGCTGAACCTTGAAAAGAGTCCCCTATGTCAACTGTTAAAAACACTAAACAGCCCTAATATCCAAACATAATAATTTTTTTACAGAAATTAAAACCTCCTATTTGACAAATTGGGTAAATGAAACAAAACACAGAATAAACTAAATTACTATTTGGCCCTCAAAAGATAATACACATTGGCAGAATATCTCTACACTCTTAGAAAAAAAGGGTTCCAAAGAAACATCTTTGGCTGTCCCCATAGGAGAACCCTTTTTGGTTCCAGGAAGAACCCTTTTGGGATCAACGTAGAACCCCCTGTGCAAAGTATTTTATAGGGAACCCAAAAGGCTTCTACCTGGAACCAAAAGGGTTCCACTTGGAACCAACAAGGGTTCTTCAAAGGGTAATTCTATGGGGACAGCCGAAGAACCCTTTTAGGTTCTAGATTAGGGCTGTTGCGGTATCCGTATTACCGCCAAAACGGCGATCACGAGTCATGAAGGTAGTCACATTCAATGTGACTGTTTTAGCCACTATAATTAGGCTTCTCCAAGCTCTGATGCTGCTGATGGTCATTAGTAGCCTAACAAACTTGCTAACTGCCTGGTACTCAGCACTCTATTGTCCCTCTAACACTTCATTAGAACCCATGAGCTCATGTTGCGCAACATTTCTATAGGCTATGCAATTGCGCAAGAAAACAGAGTGATGGCTTCTACTAAAAAGAGGAGGATCCCATCAGCTTTCTATAGGCTAGGCCTACTATATTAATTTCTCAACTTTCCTAATATTAAGCACATTGTTTATCTTTACAACAGGAGTATAGCCTACCTGGCTGGCATGAAAATCAACCAGGGGAAAAGCTTCCTCCATTCGCTATTTAAGTGCATAGATGACATGTATTTTTTCCCTCAGACCCTGTTTTGAGACAGGTGCATGATAATGGTCCATTCTAAATCAAAACAAATTTCACACATATATTATTTAGTATATGTAAAGACAAGATTAAATCAAGAATAGTCTGATGGGTGACAATATTAGCCTATCACTTGTGAATTATATACCAGCATAAGGAATTTACTTTTTTTTGCAACTTTTTCTAATCATAGTCGCACACGTCTTGTAGCCTAGCCCATAGGCCGATATGTTATTTTTTATTTTTTAAATTACACCTTTTTTTATTTTTTTTACCCGCTGCAACTCCCGTACGGACTCGGGAGAGGCGAAGGTCGAGAGCCGTGGTCAACTTTTGTACTATGGGGGATAGTAGATTGACATAGGCTAGTGCTTTTGCTGTCCATTAGGCCTACTCATCTTGACGGCTGACAAAGGAAATGTGGACAGTTCTTCCAATATCTTCAATATGCACCTCGGAATTGGATAAGGACACGTGCAGTTGCGTCCCCGATGTGTGTCTTCACTTGTAGCCTGTGAGAAAGACCCGATCATGTGATGGGAGAAGGACACAACGGCCACTGGCCGCAAAATGCACGACTTTTTTTAGGACACGTTACAGCCACAAAAGGGATGCTGCCGTGAAATTCGAGGCAATTTCAAGTGCTTGTCAAATTGTGAATGAGAGACTAAAGACGTGTGTACAGCCTGCAGAAAAAACAAAGAAAAGCTCATGCTTTTTTTCAAAATCATCATTAGTCTTTTTTCAAAATCATCATTAGAGTCGAATCATGCAGCCTTACAATGTATTAAAAATCAAAACATATAGTCCAACGTTTGTAGAACAACTAAAGTTACATTAATAAGTCTAAATGAAGCATATAGGAGTAGATCATTCTTTGTTAACCTCATGAGCGCACTCCCTCAAATCGTTTGGAGAAAATATTTATATTTTATTCAGCTTTGTTTAATTGTATTCTTCATACAATAAAATAATGCCACGGAATTCTAAGCAAATCTTGTCTGCTAAATGAACTAGTATAGTCCACAGCCATTTGGCATAGCCAGATCAGGACCTAAGATAAGGACAACTCAGAGTATGCTATTCTGTTCTTCTGAAATAGACTACATTTTCTAATCATGCTTCTTTAGACCTGTCTAAAATAAATAATGGATTTATTGTGAAGGTGTAGGCTATATTACATGGATTTATTAGATGTTATATGTTCCAAAGGTCTGCATCAGTGACTTGTGTGGAAGCCAGGAGATGCTAAATGTGTTAATATTAATTAACGGTAAATTACCGTGAGACCGACAGTTATTTGCTTGACAATCACCGGCTGACAAAATTTTGTGACCGCCACAGCCCTATTCTAGATTGCACCTTTTTTTCTAAGAGTGCACTCTGTCAGAGATACAAAACAGAGACTGATCCTGACCAAGTACAGGCACAGTGACCACCAATTGGCTATAGAAAAGGGAATCACAAAAAGACATGGCTACGCAAAGAGGAGCGTCTATGTGGTCACTGCACGACAGGGGAGGTAGAGACAGAGATGCACTTTTTCCTCTACTGTGAGAAATACTCCCAAATAAGATCATATTTTTAAAGAGATAAATATCTCAATCAATTCCCATCTTCTGTGCATTTACTAATTACATAAAGCTGGGAATTATTCTGGGTGAGGGAGAAACCACAAATATTACTGCCAGATATCTACAGTATATGATTGCCATAGGCTAAGGGATATCCCATGAACATTAATTTGCTGAAGTATTTACATTGTAAATAACTTACTAGTAATACATAGTGGAACGTTCATCCATGTACACATTGTTGTTTATTTATTAGACAACCTTTCTTTTTTGTTTTTTATAATTTTATTTTTATGTAATTAAATGTTTTGACCAAAGATTACACAATACAACCACAGTAGTGTTGTACCTGAATACATGATTATATGTACTAGTATTATTACTACTGAAATTAACTGTATTTCATAATCCTTATAGAATTGTACTGTATTTACTGCAATGCTGTACCACAATACTGCTTTGGCAATATCTACAAATTGTCTTTCATGCCAATAAAACAATCTGAATTTGAATTTGATATTCCCGTGGAGAACAGAGAGGAAAGAGCAAAACTCATAGATTTAGAACTAGATGAATGCACATTAACATTCTACGATGACTTTACCCCGTGGTGTTTGTGCCAAGCATCATTTCTGCTGACGGGCAGCAGGTATCACATATGAACTATGAAACAGTCCCATTAGACCCACGTGCTGAACATGGCAAGTGGCAAACAGGCAGAAAAGGTCATTGATCAGATGTGATTTATAACAGAGGGGGAGGGAGGTGGGGAAGTGAAAAAGGATGGATGAAGGGAAGGATGGTGGGGGAAAAGAAGGAGGGTGGACATGTGAGGGTATGATAATGGGAAAAACATGATACATAACTTTGAGTGACATTTCCATTTGACGTTCACTCCACCTGCAAAAGGAGAGATGTCGGTCTCTGCCTTCCTCTCTGGCTGTTTGTTACAATAGTTAAAGTGAAAACCCCAGACCCACACAACAAGGCCCCTTTCCATCCTTGTTGTCGAACTATCTAATGTGTCTCTGTCTAATAGAAAACCATTGTTGCATGCTTTCTCCTCCGTTTTCCCCCTCTCCTTTCATTTCTCCTTTCCCTCACGCTCTCCGGTCCTTCTCCCAGGCAGTCATAAATACATGCTTTCCAGGGCACTGTTAGTGGTGATGACATACCGATGTGCATGCAGCCTCAGTATGTCTAACGATCCAAGCGGCACCTGCTTATAATGACAAGTCAGATGAATAAAAACGAGAGGAGAGCAGAGGTGGGAGGGAGTGATAAGGTGATGCAGTGATACCGGGGGACTAAACTACACCATCGTCTTCGTCTCAGCGTCGTTTAGAGGGTGGAAGTTGATATAACAGCCATTCTCCCAGTTCCTTACTTATTCATGTTGAGTGAGGCCTTGAGTTGAGTGACTGCCAGACCTTGACCAAATAAGATAAAAGTCTCTTTTGTTCATCCATCAGGTTGTCACAGTGATTCTGGGGTTGGACAGAGGGGCTGGAACACTGCATATTTCCATCTCCCTCCCTCCCTCCTCTTATCTTCATCTATATCTCTCTCTCTCTCTCTCTCTCTCGCTCTCGCTCTCGCTCTCGCTCTCTCTCTCTCTCTCTCTCTCTCTCTCTCTCTCTCTCTCTCTCTCTCTCTCTCTCTCTCTCTCTCTCTCTCTCTCTCTCTCTCTCTCTCTCTCTCTCTCTCTCTCTCTCTCTCTCTCTCTCTCTATATATATATATATCTTTGCCTCTATATCTCTCGCCCTCTCTCTCCATCTCTCTCCCTCTCCCCCAGCGTGGGCCCAGGAACAGGAGTCCAAGGTTAAAGACAGTAGGAGGATCCAGATTGGGTTACGTTAGGGAGATGATGAATGAGAGTGTCATCCCCGTCGCCTTTCTGACTTCACACTGTCTAGATTAGTAATCATCAGCCTGTCACACATTAATATTAAACACCATCAAGCATCAGGAGGACCTGGCCCAGCCCCAGCCATAACAAACAGCCTCTGTCTTCAATAGAACCTCCTCCTTCTCAGCAATGGCTCGCCAATATTTAACATGATCCAATAAACCTAGTCAAAGATGAGCCAACGGGCCCAGTCTGGAATGATAATTTATTCTTCATAGTCTATTAATAGCCATATAGGACTGGGGAAGACACGTTTAACCTCTTTCAGTCTCTCCCCAAGGATGACAAAATCAACACCCAGCATGCAACAGTAAACAGGAAGGGGCTGTTTGTTGTTGTGAGTTGTCCTCAAACAGTGTGAATTTGTAATGAGTGTGAGTGTGTGAGAATGTATTAGAAATGGACCGAGGGCCACGAAATAAACAGGTTCACTAGGTGGGAAATATCCCAAATAAATGTTGATTTACCCCTAAAACGTTCAGACAAATGTCCTCCTGCGTATTGTAATGACATTTTACACCAGATGATTTTAGGGCGAGCCGGGCACACTAATAAAATGACATTAGTGATGAAAAAATAGGAATCATTGCCTGTATTTCTTCCTCTACACCCCCGTCACACATCGCTCCACTCGCAAACGCCTCTATTCCGGAAAAAATTAAGGGAAACTGAAAACGCAGCAGAAATCATCGGAACGTGTAGAGTGGCATGTGGAACGCTAAATTGGATTCAATTAGTGGCTCATTCCTGCTGGGACCATTCATATGCATTATGGAGAGGACAAGAGCAGAGGAAAGAAGGGGAGGGGAACGGGATGTGCTGAGGTACATTATAATTCACAACCCCTCTAACAGACAGCTGCCCAGAGGCTGCTAATAGAATAATGCGTACCGCAGCCAGCTCAGCGTTCGGCTGAGAGTATAAGGATGTTGGATATGTTCTTTACTGCTTCAGACACACAATCTGTTTGGGCTTTCTGTCCAGCACATACAGTGTGTGTGTGTCTCTGTCCAGTCTCTCTGTCTGTCTGTGTCTGTGTCTGTGTCTGTGTCTGTGTGTGTGTGTGTGTCTGTGTCTGTGTCTGTGTCTGTGTTTGTGTGTGTGTGTGTGTGTGTGTGTGTGTGTGTGTGTGTGTGTGTGTGTGTGTGTGTGTGTGTGTGTGTGTGTGTGTGTGTGTGTGTGTGTGTCTGCGTGTGTGTGTGTGTGTCTGCGTGTGTGTGTGTGTGTGTGTGTGTGTGTGTGTGTGTGTGTGTGTGTGTGTGTGTGTGTGTGTGTGTGTGTGTGTGTGTGTGTGTGTGTGTGTGTGTGTGTGTGTGTAGGCCTACAGTTGAGTAATGGACTCAGGCATCTCCTGTCTCATTCATTCTCCATCCTAGACTCTCCTGGTTATTTTTCTAGGTGTTAAAAGCAGAGGGCCGGGAGAGGTGCGACAGAGGGTGATGAGAGAGGGGGATGACAGAGGGAGATGGGGGGTGTCAGGGGGCGATTCGTGTGGCTTGTGAAAGCATTACCTAAACCCTTGCCCCTAAGCCTCTCCTCCATTGTTTTATCAATGTGTCTGTCTGGATGGTGTGTGTGAAGGGAGGCAGATGGGGGACATACGGTACGTGTATGTGTCTGTACGTGTGTGTGTGTGTGTGTGTGTGTGTGTGTGTGTGTGTGTGTGTGTGTGTGTGTGTGTGTGTGTGTGTGTGTGTGTGTGTGTGTGTGTGTGTGTGTGTGTGTGTGTGTGTGTGTGTGTGTGTGTGTGTGTGCGTGCGTGTATGACTGTGGGTGTGTGTGTATGTGTTGACGGTGAGTAATAGGGATCTTTGTCTCTGGAGCCTCCTAACATCATTACAGTCAGTCGTGTTTATATCACTGCACTAAGAGACATGTGTGACGGTGTGTGTGTACCTCTGGCCCTGCGGTTCCTGACACTACCCGTTCTGTTAGCCAGCCCAGCCAGCCTTGCTGCTAACTATCCATCCATCTCCCAGGTGCCTGCTTACTGTAACTCAGAACAGCTATGATATCTGCTGTGAGAAGAGAAGCAGTGTGTGTGTGTGTGTGTGTGTGTGTGTGTGTGTGTGTGTGTGTGTGTGTGTGTGTGTGTGTGTGTGTGTGTGTGTGTGTGTGTGTGTGTGTGTGTGTGTGTGTGTGGGGGGGGGGGGGGGGGTTGGGGGGGGGACATACTGCTGTCTGTCTGTCTGCCTGTCTGTCTTCATTAATAGCAGCCTCTAGTATCCTGGGGAGAGAGGACAGATGGCTCATAAAAACATACCTCTTCCCGGTTTACGCTTCCTTTCCTGCGCTGAAATAAATATTCTCATCATTCTCCGTCTTTGCATGGTGGGTACAAATAGCAGAATAGACGCAAGGATGTGTTGATTTATCTGGGAAGATTTTACAACTTGTAGTCTACGTCTGGCATAATGGGAGCAATGATAAAGGAGTTGTGAGTAACATCACTTATTGGTAGCCTTTACATGTATTACAACTATGGGTGACTATCTGATTACAGTTGCTTCAAGATATCCACCATTGTTCCTGTACCCAAGAAAGCAAAGATAACTGGACTAAATGACTATCGCCCCGTAGCACTCACTTCTGTCACCATGAAGTGCTTTGAGAGGCTAGTTAAGGACCATATCACCTCCACCTTACCTGACACCCTAGACCCACTTCAATTTGCATACCATCCCAATAGATCCATGGACGGCACAATTGCCATAGCACTGCACACTGCCCTATCCCATCTGGACAAGAGGAATACCTATGTAAGAATGCTGTTCATTGACTACAGCTCAGCCTTCAACACCATAGTACCTTCCAAGCTCATCATTAAGCTTGGGGCCCTGGGTCTGAATCTCGCCCTGTGCAACTGGGTCTTGGACTTCGTAACGGGCGGTGAAGGTAAGCAACAGCATCTCCACTACGCTGATCCTCAACACAGGGGCCAGACAAGGGTGTGTGCTCAGCCCCCTCCTGTATTTCCTATTCACCCATGACTATGTGGCCACACGTGTCTCCAAGACAACGCTGCCCAACGCTGATAAAAACAGTTCCTTACATCTCCCCTCCTCACCCTGCTACTAACCCTAACCCCAAACTGGAAACACACCTCACCTACCACAGACAGGGTTCACATCTTGAAATTAGGTTCAGAGAGGTTTACCACACGGATAGGGAGACCGGGAGATACTCAGTTTCCGTCTAGGAATGGGGTCTTGGAATGGGGTTCTGGGAAGGAAGCCTTCAGGGCCGGAGTGGTATTCCCCAAAATAATGGGATAATGGCAGAACAGTGGTGACAGAGTTAAGGCAGCTGCAGCTGGGAGTGTGTGTGTGTCTGTTTGTGTGGTCCAAACACTGGCACGTCCTAGACTACATTATCGTCCGTCAGTGCAACCAAAAGCAGGTACTAAGTGAACCGACCCATGCTGAACTGACCACCGCTTGATTAGGTCCAAGCTCCGAATTGAGATTTGCCCACGCCTCCCAAGGAAGGCCTTGAATAAGCGACTCAACAGTAATGCCCTCAAAAACCCTTCCACCATCATCACTTGTGCCGTCTCCTCTACACCAAACTCCCCCCAACCCTCCCGGATTGATGAGAACGCTTCTGACATTCACACACTCCTACAAAACAAACGCCAAGCCCACAAAGCTCTCCTGTCCAACCCAGACTCCCCCACTTTCCAATCCTCCCTCTCCCAGGGTCAAAACATCTGATGAGATCAAAAGTATAACAGACAAAAACAACACCCAGGGGTTCTATGCTGCCATTAAAGCCCTCTACGGCCCGCAGAAACAAGTCATCACTTCGGTCAGGTCTGCCCATGGAAACACACTTTTCAAGACCACAAGAGGATCTCGGAGAGATGGGTAGAGCACTTTGGAAACCTCCTTAACCACACCAACCCAACAAACCTGCTCATCCTGTACACACTCCCACACATCCCCACCATTCATGAACTCGACAACCCACTACAGTTTTCTGAGGTCCACCAGGCGATTAAAATCCTAAAAGATAAGAAAAGTGTTGTACCAGACGGCATCCCAGCTGAAATCCTGAAGCAAGGGGGATATCTCCTCTTGTGCCAAATTCCACCTCCTCATCAAAGCCATCTGGCTGTCTGAAACCATCCCACAGGAATGGAAGGATGACAATATTGTAGTCATCTACAAGAAGGGTGACAAAGCAGCTTGTGGTAACAGCAGAGGCATCTCCCTTCTTTCAGTGAAGGTTTTTTATTTTATTTTATTTAACCTTTGTTTAACCTTTATTTAACTAGGCAAGTCAGTTAAGAACAAATTCTTATTTACAATGACGGCCTACCCTGGCCAAACCCGGACAAAGCTGGGCCAATTGTGTGCCGCCCTATGGGATTCCCAATCACGGCCGGATGTGATGCAGCCTGGATTTGAACCAGGTACTGCAGTGATGCCTCTTGCACTGAGATGCAGTGTCTTAAAGCACTGCACCACTCGGGAGCCCAAGGCCATTTTAGGGATAATGTGCTATCTACTCGCGTAGCACCTATCTGAAAATATCCTCCCAGAATCACAGCGCGGCTTCAGGAAAGGCAGGAGCACCACCGACATGATTTTTGTGGCCAAACAAATGCAGGAAAAGTGCCAGGAACAAAACCAAGACCTCTACATGGCTTTGATAAACCTCATCAAAGCCTTTGACACCATCAAACGTGAGATGCTCTGGCAGCAGCTCACCAAACTTGAGTTGCCTCCCAAGTGTCTGAGTGTCTTAAAACAATTCCATTAAGGAATGCACGCCAGAGTGGTGCTTGGTGGGCATTAATCAGAGCCCTTTAGCGTAGAGGTTGGGGTCAAGCAAGGCTGTGTTCTGGCTCCAGGTAATGTTTAACATGTTCCATTTCTGCAGTTACAAGCCTGTCAAACAACTCCCTTGGCTCAACCGGCGGAATCCAGCTACAGTACCGTCTGGATGGAAACATCTTCAAGCCCACACAAAAAACAGAACCCAAACAGATCTTTGAATTTACGTCTGGCTCATACCCCAGAATCCATGCAACGCACCTTCAACCCGGTCTCCTCCACCTGTCGACCTCCAAGACAATACCCAAAAGACAGAAATAAGTGCACAACTCTCATCTGCATTCCCCCCCCACTCCCTTCTTTCATCACTGGTGGTGTTCTCCTCAAAGATGAACCTTATTTCACCTACCTTGGTGCTGTCCTCTCTCTGGCATGCTCCCTAGATGATCAAGTCTCTGCTTCCATCGGACGACTCGGGGCCAGGGTTTTGGAAAATGTAAACCTCAAGACCCATACCAAAGTGGCAGTATACAATGTGTCTCCACCTGCTTTATGGCTGAGAGACCTGGACCCGATATAGGCAACACATAAACATCTTGGAAGCCTTTCACATCAGAAACCTCAAGACCCATACCAAAGGGGCAGTATACAATGTGTCTCCACCTGCTTTATGGCTCAGAAACCTGGACCCCATATAGGCAACACATAAACATCTTGGAAACAGTTTCAAATCAGATGCCTACAATGCATCTTAGGGCTAACCTGGGAGAACAGAGTACCCCATAACGATATCCTCACCAACACCAAGTTGACCGATGCCTGAACACTGCCTCCCCCGCCGATTTCTCTAAGGCCAGCTAAGTGCAGACAAGCGCTCTGCTGGAGGTCAGAGTACCTGCTGAAGCACTGTAACATCCATCCCTCTAGCCTGAAAACCCTAGAAGACAGCATCTTACATAGGAGATGCGAGAGATGCAGCCAAAGACACCAACGCGCAGCTGGGACAACGCCATCCGACTCCCAACACACGTTTCTCAGCTCCTACATCGGCCCCCACAACCACATGAAGTGGCACAAGCGGCAATTGCGCTAACCCACCCCTACCCCCCATCCACAACAGGAGCATTCTTCATCATCAACATCGTTGGACTCAGAGAGTGTGTGTGTGAACAGACACCCACCAGGGTAGTGAAAAGATAGTGCTGCTGTGTATGTGTGTGTGGCCGTGCCGTTTTCTCAGTTGTTTTATGGGATATCAGTCATGCTTCATTACAGTTAGAGTGTTAAGGTATGGGAGGTCAGCTCTCTCAGTTGTTAAAGGGTTATCTGTGCTTAGTTAGGTTAATCACAGAACATTATAAGATATGTTACTACTTTGCTGTGGGTTGTAAGTTGCTACTTTCAGCTTGCCAGCAATATTACATTAGTCATGCGTCATTACCAGCTCCTGATGTGGTTGCTATGGAATGCAACAGTAGATATGGTTGCTATGGAACGCTATAATGCAACAGTATATATTTATATAGCTCTGAAATGGGTTGCCAGTGCACAGTGAAACATTTGTAAGATGTAACTCTCTAATCATTTGACCCATATAGAGACCATGGTGCTATCTTTATAAAAGTGTCTATAGTCAGTACATCTGACACTCACACACTTACACATCTGTTACTGCTTATCATGTGACTCTCTCTGACCCCTACTCACTAATCCATTTCAACTGTAAAGGAATCTCATGGTCATGTGTCTTCCTTTCTATTTCTACCAGGCCCGTGGATGGAGGGAGGAGTGGGTTTGTAAATAGTGTTAAAATAACATGACAGTCTCGTCATCCTCCTGACACCCAAGAGGACACCAGCGTAGCTGACATACACAACGTGCCATTACATCCCTCTTGCATCACCCAGCCTTGGACTTCATTACTCAGCACTAGGATATCATATGCAGTTGGTAACATTTATAGATGGTGGCAAAAATACAATAAAATCGTATTTTTTTTATATTCATTTGTTGTCAGCATACAGTAGATAGACTAATAAAAGTGATTAGCAATCTAACATGTACTTGTGTATTTTATTGTGTATTCAGTTGAGGGAATATAGTGTAAGACCATATAGGGGGGTGATTTAGTGTTACATGTTAATGGTTAGCATTGGTCATGTATCTGCTGTTCTTAACAACATGTTAAGTGCCATGGCTGAATATAAATACTAGGGGATTTTGGAGGGGTTGACCCTTAAAGTTCAATGTTACAGTTTAGATGGTTAAGAAGTTCAAGGTCAGTCTGCTATGGAAGTGCAGCCCAGATCTGGTTTTGTGTGTGTGTGACATACCTGGGCACATCCAGGGCACTCGTTGCCGTTCTCGCAGGTCCTGCGACGTGATTGGATGCCGCCTCCGCAGGGCACCGTGCAGCGTTCCCATGCCGACCAGGCCGACCAATAGACATGAGGCGGGCAGGGCAGGTGCTCATTACAATACCTAGGAAGGACAAAGACCACGGCGGATGAGTGTGTGTGTGTTTGTGAGTGTGTTTGTGAGAATACAAGTACACACAGAGAGGCTATGGGAGTGCTGGGGGCCATGTGCAATCTGAGGTCTTTACTTTGCCCAATAGTATCCCTGAGTCAGTCTGTCTTTGGAATGGTTGGTTGTAAATAAGTGGTATTTTTTACATGATACACAACACTACAATTATAAAAGAGGGACACTGGGCTTCTGAAAACCTTACCATATTTTAGACCGCGAGCTAAGGCAGCGAACCAACATAGCTTTTAAGGAGTTGGAGCTACTGATGCCATAAGACAATGACTAACTATAGAGCACTTCTGTACAGTCCAAAGACAGACAGAAAGACAGACTTACAGACCAATGTTAACAAGTTAATGAGTCTACATGCATATTCCACATATTTTAATGGTGCTGCCTTTGAAAAAGCCACACAGACTCATAAATCATGTTTAATTACAATATTTAATTATTACTGTACTGCTCCATAGGTTAATTAGTGACGTTCATTAGCCAATAACGTGACGCTATTGATAGTCTTATTATGGCCCATATACTTACACAAACTACAACTCCAGCAGTGTTTGTGTAACCATGAAAAACATTTTATGTTGGATAAAAACTTTGGTGATGGTGACTCACGCAGATTTCCCTTACTTCATCGTGTCTGAGATTTGACTCAGAGAGAAAGAGATAGGCCTTGTTATATCTGCCTATACATATAACAGCACATTAAGAACTGCCCTTTCCATGACATAGACTGGCCAGGTGAATCCAGGTGAAAGCTATGATCCCTTATTGATGTCACTTGTTAAATCCAATTCAATCAGTGTAGATGAAGGGGAGGATACAGGTTAAAGAACCATTTTTAAGCCTTGAGACAATTGAAACGTGGCACACAAAAGAAAACGGGGTATGGTAGTAGGTACCAGGCACACCAGTTTGTGTCAAGAACTGTAACGCTGCTTGGTTTTTCACACTCAACAGTTTCCTGTGAGTATTAAGAATGGTCCACCACCCAAAGGGCATCCAGCCAACTTGACACAACTCTGTGGGAAGAATTGGAGTCAAAATGGGCCACCTTGTAGAGTCCATGCCCCAACGAATTCAGGCTGGGGAGGTTCCTCTTGTTTGCTATACTTAGTGTATATTATGTTGCTTTTTGGAGCGCAATGAAAAGTTGAAATAGGAAAACATTGGTGCATTACTCTGTTTTTCTATAAACCTATTTACATTAAAGTGCCTGAGATTCGGCTGAGGAAAGGGGAGAAAAAGAGAGAGATAGAGCGAGAGATGACAGAGCGAGAAAGAAAAAGAGAGCGAGAGGAAAGTAGAACGGGAGAAGGAGAGAAGCACCGATTGCAGGAAAGAATGAGAAAGAGAAAGAGAGTGGGAGAGAGAAAGGGAGAGAAATTAAGCGAGGGAGGAAGAGAATGGGTGTAAATGGGATATAATGCAAATGGTAGCGATATTAGCATTGATCTGCAGGGACCCCTGCTGAGCCTCAGAATGGAGGAGTCAGACCTAAGCCAGATCCATAGTAAATAGATTTAGAGCTTCGCTAAACTCATCGTCAATCCAGCCATGCAAATTGTTCTGCTCACTGATTAGATTAGCCTTTGTAAAATGCAACGTCCTCCCCCTCCCTCAGTAAAACTGGGGAGGAATTCAAGAAGAAAATGGTACTAATAATTTGCCTATAGGAGCTGAGTAAGCAGGGGAATACAGTGGACATGTGCTGAGGGGGATGCAAGCATAAGGTACATAAAGCTGAGCATTAGCCAGCCAGACTTCTGCCCCATGGCATTGACTGGTTGGTTTTTATAACTGTTTCTCTTCCTACGGCTAGCAAACAAGGACAAACTGCTGGGATGCCCCTGGCCAGGTACTCAGACAGTTGGGTGTGAAGAGTGACTTTTCATCATTGATATATACACTACATGACCAAAAGTATGTGAACACCTGCTTGTCAAACGTCTCATTCCAATAATATGGAGTTCATCCCAAAGGTGTTCGATGGGGTTTAGGTCAGGGCTTTGTGCAGGCCAGTCAAGTTCTTCCACACTGATCTCGACAAACCATTGTTGTATGGACCTTTGTGCATGGGGGCACTGTCATGCTGAAACAGCAAAGGGCCTTCCCCAAACTGTTGCCACAAAGTTGGAAGCACAGAATCATCTAGAATGTTATTGAATGCTGTAGCATTAATATTTCCCTTCACTGGAACTAAGGGGCCTAGCCCGAACCATGAAAAACAGCCCCAGACTAATATTCCACCCCCGCCAAACTTGACAGTTGGCACTATACATTGGGGCAGGTAGCGCTCTCCTGGTATGCGCCAAACCCAGATTCGTCCGTCAGAATGCCAGATGTTGAAGCGTGATTCATCCCTCCACGGAACGCGTTTCCACTGCTCCAGAGTCCAATGGCGGCGAGCTTTACACCTTTACACCTTCAGAAAGTATTCATACCCCTTGACTTATTCCACATTTTGTTGTGTTAAAGCCTGAATATTTTTTTTTACAATACTCTCTAACACACAATACCCTATAATGACAAAGTGCAATCGTTATTAAATACTCTTTAAAAAAAAATTGAAAACAGGATAATTTTATTGTTCGCTAACTTCGCTGGGTAGACCTCTGTGGTTGGAGAAAAAAGTACATTACCTCTACTTATCACTATGTTTAGCCAACTGTACAAAGCTTCTGCCGGTAGCTTGCAAAGTAAACATCAGCTAACAGTACATTGGCAAATACGTTCTTCGCTGCTTGACAGACAGAGCCCACAAAGGATGGGAAATGAACCTAAACCACTCATACTTGTCAGGTATAGTTAACGTTTATTTTATATCACTCAAATATTCAATTAATGGTGGCCAATATTGAGAGATATCGTGAGGCTACCCTCACGTATCTAAAATGACATAATCAATTGATGCTTACTGATTATGAAAAGCATGTAGTTACTTGCTGTGTAACTGATGATAAAGCTAAATGTGTGCAATTGTTTTGCATGGAATAATGGGAAATGTGTAGTTCTGACTATGCCCTTCAAGAGGTGATGATATTAAAACCAAATAGTGTTAACATTAAACAATCCCTTGAAAACAGCACAGAGTTGTCAATAATTTTAGAGGAGCTGGGGGTCTCCCTGCCCCCCCAGCAAGAAAACCGAACGCTCTGCACCGTATTTTGACGCTATACTTTAGCTCGAACTACAGCCATCAGGCTTTATAAATAAAGTGTGCCTGTACATCTGAGATGAATATCTATTAAAGGAGGCTCTATAGCCACAGCAGAAAAACCCTCCACGCTATTCCTAGCATTAAAGGGAGCGCGCACTCCCAAAATCAAAGTGGTCCAACGTATAGCCGAGTCTACATCCACACCATTTGTTCTGTACATCTGTATTTGCATTCGGTGGGAATCACTACATGCCTTTAACAAGTCAAGAAAAAAATTCAATTAGGACAAATATGAGAGGAAATAGATAGATAGATAGATAGATAGATGATAGATAGATAGATAGATAGATAGATAGATAGATAGATAGAGTACAGAGAGAGACTTTAAATTGAGAGAATGTGTGTGTGAGACAGAAAGCGAAAGACAGAGAGAGAGAGAGAGAGAGAGAGAGAGAGCGGACAGAGAGCGAGAAAGTGGACAGAGCATGAGCAGAATCAAGAAAACCTACTCTTTTGGGACAGACAGACCCTTCTCCCCTGCAAGATCAGAGTGATACAGCATATTTCATCCATTAACACGTGTCTCCCTCCACAGTGTTTAAAGCCACCAAGCCCTACTATAGGACCCTGATGGATTCTCTCATTCTCACAGCTCTACTGTTCAAGGTGTTTTATTTGCTGAGCAGGTAGTATGAAAGAAGCAGAGGGAGAGAGGGTCAAGGAGTGAAAGACTGAGGGAGAGAGAGAGAGATGGAGGGGGCAGGGTAGTCATAGTTATGAGTGCACTCGAACAAATTATAAATCTACAGTCTCTTTTTCACCTTGAAAACTTGCTTCAGTCACCATGGAAACTCTTCAGTCATTTACAGCTCTGTTTTTTTCACACTTTCTTTCCATTTTTCTCACGGTCACATTTTTTAAATTATTTTTTTATTTTTTTATTTTACTCTTATTTTACCAGGTAAGTTGACTGAGAACAAATTGTTCTACTGTCTCATACAGAAATGCCTTAAGCCTGTGACACACGAAGCAATTTGGACACAATTTCTGTTGCAGATGCAAGTTGCAAGTGATATCATCTAAAGCACCTTTGCTGATACATAAAGCAATTCAAACGCCATTCAAATTGCATGCAACAGCCAATCATGTCATCAATGGAGTAAAGTACTTAAGTAAAGACTATTTAAAGTACTACTTAAGACGTTTTTTGGGGCATCTGTACTTAACTATTTATATTTTTGACAACTTTTACTTGTACTACATTCCTAAAGAAAATAATGTACTTTTTAATCCATACATATTCACTGGCAAAATTCTTTCCAATATGTCGAGTAATTATCTTCTTGTTTTCTCATGATTTGGATAGGTCTAATTGTGTTGCTGTCCAGGGGCTCTGTGGGGTCTGTTTGTCTTTGTGAACAGCCCCAGGACCAGCTTCGCAGAAGTGGTTAGATTCTATGGATTCTTCAATTACATTGAGCTGATTTCTAACGTGCTGTTCCTTCATTTTCCGTAGTGTATTTCTGTATTGTTTTAGTGATTCACCATAGTAAAGCCGTAGGCTCAGGTTGTGTGGGTCTCTAATTTTTTGGTTGGATAGGTTTCTCAATTTCTTTCTTAGCTTTTTGCATTCTTCATCAAACCATTTGTCATTGTTGTTTCATTTTCTAAGGTTGTCTGTTTGAAATTTTTAGATTTAATAGGGAAGCTGAGAGGTCAAATATACTGTTTAGGTTTTCTACTGTTAGATTTACACCTTCACTATTATAGTGAAACATTCTGTCCAGGAAATTGTCTAGAAGGGATTGAATTCGTTGTTGCCTTATTGTTTTTTGGTAGATTTCCACACTACTCTCCTTCCATCTATAGCATTTCTTAATATTTTTCAGTTCCTTTGTCTTTGATGCCTCATGACCGAGCAAAACTCTGTCAAGTAGTGTGTGATTTTGCTATGATCTGATAGGGGTGTCAGTGGACTGTGCACGCTCTAAGAGACTCTGGGTTGAGATTTATTTGTTTAAATTTTATTTCACCTTTATTTAACCAGGTAGGCTAGTTGAGAACAAGTTCTCATTTGCAACTGCGACCTGGCCAAGATAAAGCAGAGCAATTCGGCACATACAACAACACAGAGTTACACATCAGAGATCAGTGATAAAGTAGTTTACAGTACTACTGCCAAGAGATGAGCTACAGTTGAAGTCGGAAGTTTACATACACTTAGGTTGGAGTCATTAAAACTCGTTATTCAACCACTCCACAAATTTCTTGTTAACAAACTATAGTTTTGGCAAGTCGGTTAGGACATCTACTTTGTGCATGACACAAGTCATTTTTCCAACAATTGTTTACAGACAGATTATTTCACTTATAATTCACTACATCACAATTCCAGTGGGTCAGAAGTTTACATACACTAAGTTGACTGTGCCTTTAAACAGCTTGGGAGAATGTCATGGCTTTAGAAGCTTCTGATAGGCTAATTGACATCATTTGAGTCAATTGGAGGTGTACCTGTGGATGTATTTCAAGGCCTACCTTCAAACTCACTGCCTCTTTGCTTGACATCAAGGGAAAAAGAAAATAAATCAGCTTCTGACCTCTGAATAAAATTGTAGACCTCCACAAGTCTGGTTTATCCTTGGGAGCAATTTCCAAATGCCTGAAGGTTCATCTGTACAAACAATAGTACGCAAGTATAAACACCATGGGACCACGCAGCCGTGATACCGCTCAGGAAGGAGACGTGTTCTGTCTCCTAGAGATGAACCTACTTTGGTGCGAAAAGTGAATATCAATCCCAGAACAACAGCAGAGGACCTTGTGAAGATGCTGGAGGGAACAGGTACAAAAGTATCTATATCCACAGTAAAACGAGTCCTATATCGACATAACCTGAAAAGCCGCTCAGCAAGGAAGAAGCCACTGCTCCAAAACCGCCATTAAAAAAGCCAGACTACGGTTTGCACATAGGGACAAAGATCGTACTTTTTGGAGAAATGTCCTCTGGTCTGATGAAACAAAAATAGAACTGTTTGTTCATAATGACCATCATTATGTTTGGAGGAAAAAGGGGGAAGCTTGCAAGCCGAAGAACACCATCCCAACCGTGAAGCAAGGGGGTGGCTTGCATCATGTTGTGGGGGTGCTTTGCTGCAGGAGGGACTGGTGCACTTCACAAAATAGATGGCATCATGAGAAAGGAAAATGATGTGGATATATTGAAGCAACATCTCAAGACATCAGTCAGGAAGTTAAAGCTTGGTTGCAAATGGGTCTTCCAAATGGACAATGACCCCAAGCATACTTCCAAAGTTGTGGTAAAATGGCTTAAGGACAACAAAGTCAAGGTATTGGAGTGGCCATCACAAAGCCCTGACCTCAATCCCATAGAAAATCTGTGGGCAGAATTGAAAAAGCGTGTGCGAGCAAGGAGGCCTACAAACCTGACTCAGTTACACCAGCTCTGTCAGGAGGAATGGGCCAAAATTCACCCAACTTATTGTGGGAAGCTTGTGGAAGGCTACCCGAAACGTTTGACCCAAGTTAAACAATTTAAAGGCAATGCTACCAAATACTAATTGAGTGTATGTAAACTTCTGACCCACTGGGAATGTGATGAAAGAAATAAAAGCTGAAATAAATCATTCTCTCTACCTTTATTCTGACATTTCACATTCTTAAAATAAAGTGGTGATCCTAACTGACCAAAGACAGGGAATTGTTACTAGGATGAAATGTCAGGAATTGTGAAAAACTGAGTATAAATGTATTTGGCTAAGGTGTATGTAAACTTCCGACTTCAACTGTATGTGTGTACCTACCATAGGAGTCCCCTTGAAGCCTACCATTGACTATGAACATACCCAGCGTCCGACAGAGCTGTAGGAGTTGTGACCTGTTTTTGTTGGTTATGTTGTCGTAGTTGTGTCTAGGGGGGCATATGGGGGAGGGAAGGTTGTCACCTCCAGGTAGGTGTTTGTCCCCGTGTGCTGAGGGTGTCAGGTTCTTGTACAGTTCTGGCATTTAGGTCGCCACAGACTAGTACATGTCCCTGGGCCTGGAAATGGTTGATCTCCCCCTCTAGGATGGAGAAGCTGTCATCGTTAAAATATGGGGATTCTAGTGGGGGGGATATAGGTAGCACACATGTGGACATTTTTCTCTGATTAGATAATTCCCTTTTTCATTTCTAGCCAGATGCAAAATGTTCCTGTTTTGACTAATTTAATAGAGTGGGTTAGGTTTGCTCTATATCAAATTAGCATATCCCCTGAATATCTTCCCTGTTTCCCACCTGGTAGATTGGTGGACTACCAGCTCTCTGTAACCTAGAGGGCAATCAGTGGGTCCATCTCCTCTATACCATGTGTCTTGTAGGATGACAATGTCTGTATTTCCAATTTCTTTGATGAAGTCTGTGTTCCTGCTCTTTAGGCCAAAGACAGATGACCTTAGACCTTGTATATTCCAGGATGAGATAGTAAAAGCTTTGTGTTCCATAGTGTCTGGTGTTGTTTTTGTGTGGTTTAGGCCCGGACCATCACAGTAGGTGTGAGCAGAGCATGTTGAGCATCTGATACATACCTCTTAGGTCGCAGGATGGGATATGGGCGGGTGTAATACTGGGGTTTGGGCCTGTTGCTCTGCTCACGGCTTGGGCATATGTCCTGCTGTCATTTTGAGTTCCTTGCCGAGGAGCGGGGGGCATGGGGTGGGCAGAAGGAGCATAGGTCTGATATGGGGGGGCCTATATAGAGTGTGGCCAGGGGTGGTCTTAGCTGGTTGGGGTGTGGCTGGTGATGCTGTGTTCTGGGTGTAGTTCCTCTTGGCATGGGTTGTCTCAGTGCAGGTCCTTCAGGGCGGGGTCTTGCAGGTCTGCGAGGGTGTCTCGCTGGTCTAGGAGGGGTGTCCATTGCTCTGTTGCTCCTGTGTGAGGTGCTGGAGCTACGATTGAGGGTGTCGTCCTTCAGGGTCCTGGCAAACAATGAGATGGCTGCCTTGTAGAGGTAGACCTGGTCGTAAAGTCCAGGGTGGAGTGGTGGGCCACGTATGCATTAGGTTTTGAGGCACAGTCTTGTGAAATGCTTGCATTCACATGCTGTATGGTGGCAGGGTGAAAATATTTTTGTGGTAGCAGGGTGGAGATAACCACTTGTGCTTTGGGGAAAGTGGAAGATGTTTTTTCAATCACTCCCTTGAGTGCTGTGGCCACCCTTTCCTGCTGCGCTCTCAGGTCATTTGTGTCAATGTGAATTATGATGTGGCTGGGGACCCTAGTCTGTCCCCTGACAACAGCTCCAGGGCATGCCTAGTGTTTGGTCACCAGAGCTTAGCCACTTTGTGTTTGTGAAAAAGTTTATCCACTTGAATGTATTTGCCATTTGAGTCAATGAGGAGCACAATCTCTAGCTTTTGTATGTTCTCAGTGGATGTGTTGGGGTTGTCAAGACAGCAATCAGGGGAGCTGACAGGGGGGCTGTTAGGAGGGGGTGGGGTCTGTTGGGTTGGTGGGTCCTGTGTTGTCTGTCCCATTGTTGTGTTGGAGTCGGGGTCTGGGGCGGGCTGTTCTGCTGGCTTCTCTGTCACACCTCAGCTTTCTCAACTCTTCAATCAGTGCCATGTGTGCCTCTAAGTTCTCTCACCTCAGTCCGTAGAGCAGCCAGCTCTCTCAGACTGCAGTCTCTTGACATAGGGCTAGTGTGCCTTTGTAGCACTGTGCCATGCCAGGGGATGGTCTGTGTGGAAAATTAAGTTGCTTACGTTCCCCTCTTTGTAGCAGTCAGCAAATAGTGTCCTGGATTGTCCTTGAAGAGCTTTTTTGTACTTATTCCTTGCAGTGTATTTTTAATATCCCCGGGGTACTGTATTCTAATAACCTCTGGACAGGGATAAGCCATGTGGGCTTCAAAGGCCTCTACATTTGGGTGGGTGGGGGAGCTGGGGAACTCTCCTGCCATTGTTAGGCTCAAGAGTTTTCACTCCTCTCACTTCACACTTCAGTGATAATTGATCAGTTCAGTTTCTTTCCTAGCAGCTTGGTACTTTGTAGCATTATTTATTAAGCTTTACATAACACAATTCCCTCGAGATTATTGTCTTTTACTTTTAGCCTTCAGAAGTAGGTTCAGACTGAACTTTACTCACTCAGTGTTGTTGCAGATGGTATTTCCAGGTTCCGCTGTGTTTCCTCTGCAGGTTTTGGTTTGTTAGAAGTTTTTTTCTTGATAGTCCTTGGTAGGAATAGTCCATTCAGGTCATTTTGTCTTAAATCAAGGTTTTCGGTGTGGAATTGTGATTTGGATTGAAGGTGTTGAGGTTAATATCCTGTATTAGTCCTTGCGAAAAAAATTACAGTTTATCTACATTCATCCAACTCTAATTCTATATTTTTTCAGGAGACCTCAGGAGCTCATGCTCTCGGTGTGTGTGTCTCTCTCTCTCTATCTATCCCCCTCCCTCTTTCCCCCCCTTTAGAGGTGGTCAATGAAATTAGCAGCATGATGTCTGGGTAGCTAAAAGAACCTGGAGTCTCATATAAAGAATGCCCAAGTCCCCAATGCTTCATTATGATGAAATGGACCATGTAAAAATGACATATAGAGGAACAAAGTACCCAGACACTAAGGAATCTGTCTGAAGTTATTCTCATATTATTATTTACTTTGTTGTAAAGTTTCAGGTAAAGAAGTTTCACTTCAAACAACCTGTAGACGTGTTGACCTTCTCTACCTGCACTGTTTCATGTTCTCTCGCTTTTATTTTTCTTCTCTCACCTTCTTTCTCTGCAAATCCCATATTTCAGAGGGCCACATCGGTTGCTTAGAAACCTTCAAAACATATTTTTTGGAGGTGATTATTCCAGACCAAAGCAGAGGATCCAGAGCTTCAGAAGGAATGCAGCTTCCCTCGTCTGTTTGGAGCTCAGATAATTACCAGGCTCAGAAACATCCCTCTCTCTCTTAATTGGCTGTCAGAGTCGGACAGAAGTGATTATGACAACAGCGAGTAATTTCTTCCAGCCATTCATTTTACATTAGAATGTATGACTGGCTAGATGAAGAACTCAAGACTTCTGTGACACTCACACCAGCAAGGGGACTGTGTGAGGTGATCTTTTGTGGATTTACTGTTGAGTGTAAGTGGCTATGTGCGTAGGTACATGTGTATGAATTTATGTGTGTGAGTCCTGTACCTCTCCTCTCGGTTCTGCCCCACACACACTCGTCCTCCGTGGCGCGGAGTGGGGTTGCTGCAGGACCTCTGGCGGACCTGGAAGCCAATGCCACAGCTGGTACTGCAGGGAGCCCACAGAGTCCAGGGGGTCCACGCTCCATTCCTATAGAGAAACACAGACCACAGGGTTACACACAACGAGCGAGGCGGTGGAGAAAGATAGAATGCTTGCTATTGGGAAAATGTTTCTGTTGTCGAATGAAATATATACTCTATTTCATGTATTATCCATAACATGAACTGAAAGCTTGTGGTGTCTTTGTGAGAAAAGGGCAGATTGACAAATACAAATGAAAAGACAGACAGACAGACAGACAGACAGACAGACAGACAGACAGACAGACAGACAGACAGACAGACAGACAGACAGACAGACAGACAGACAGACAGACAGAAAGTCATATACCTGGAGCAGTTGGCCACCTCCACGTTGAGTCCATGACAGGACTGACCCCCACACTGGGGTGTGGGGTTATCACACGCCCTGGTCCGACACAGACAGGACCCAGCACTGCCCCCATCAGTATTGCTACAGGCCCCCCAGCCTGACCAGGACCCAAACCCTCCATCCACCGTCACATTACGCACCTGGGGAAAATACAGAGAGGAGGAAGAAAATACTTAGAACTATGTTGGAGGTAAATAGAAAAGAACGAAGGATAGAGGGGGAGAGAGATGGAGAGAGATGGAATACAGGGAGGGAGTTGGAATAGGGGGGAGAAAGTTGAGGCGGATGGAGGGAGAGATAACTATACACAAACAGGAAGTTTGACTAAACCATATACTCATGTACGGTATATCCACAAGGGTAATAAATAATAATGTAGTCACTACAGATATGTAGATATGGACACTCTGAGATCCAAATAACGAGATATATAAATAAAAAGATAGTGTGATTTTTTTTGAAGTATAATCCACAAGGGACAAAACACGTACTTTAGCTGGGAAATGGATGATGAATGATGAGAGAGAGAAATAAATATTCACATACACACACATAGTTACTCATATACAAATGTCCATTTGTATAAACCAGAAAACAGTGCAGAATTTCGATAGTAATGTATTACAAATGACGGCCCAGCCGTACGGGCTAACTGGAAAGAAATGGTGTGACATTCAAAACCACAGGTGATATGAGCCATGTAATGGTTACATTTCCGGCTAATTTAAAAAATGCTAAGAGCATTTTAACAACAGGAGAGAGAAGGCTTGATGTGTCACTGCTTTGGCGGGAACTGAAATAGCGTCTGCCCTTCTCTTATTGCTAACTGAACCCAGTCGACGGTCTAAATTGGAAGACATCTCAATGAGAGAAACATACTCTTGTGAATGGAGAGAGATAATACAGAGAGAGAGTGGGAGCAGAGAGAGAGAGAGCAGAGAGAGGAAGAAGGGGAGAGAGAGAGAGCGTGAGAGAGAGAGAGAGAGAGAGAGAGAGAGAGAGAGAGAGAGAGAGAGAGAGAGAGAGAGAGAGAGAGAGAGAGAGAGAGAGAGAGAGAGAGAGAGAGAGAGAGAGAGAGAGAGAGAGAGAGAGAGAGAGAGAGAGAGAGAGAGAGAGAGAGAGAGAGAGAGAGAGAGAGAAAGGGAGAGAGAGAGAGAGAGATAGTGACAGAGAGAGAGATAGTGACAGAGAGAGAGACAGTGTGTCTGAGAGACAGAGACAGAGAGGTCATGATCAGATGAGCTCCTGCATTTTTCAGCATTTTCTTTAAAAAAGATAGGTTTAGAGTTAGATAAACTTGGATTTTTTGTCAGGAACACATACAGGATGCTACCCTCTACTACATAACCTTCACTTCAAATCAAAACTCAAAACCTACAACCTGATTTTGGACGGAATTACGGAATCACCTGAAAAGTTCACAACAACCAAGGTTTATAATTCTTTACAGCATATTCTCTGGAAAACAACAGAAACCTGAAAACACCACCCAACCTGGAACTGAGTGAGTAATGTTTAGTCTGAAACTATATTCTATTTCCAAAAGCCAAGAAGAAAAATACATGACATTACTTTATAAGGCCTGAATGGTAACATAATTCTTCCAAGCTTGATACAGCTTCAACTAGCACTGACGTGTCAAGTGAGAGGTGTCAAAGCACATTAGCCCAACAATGGCAGGAGAGTCGAATAGTCTACCCCAACCAAATGGAGAGAACTTAGAAGCTGCCTCCCGCTGTTCAGAGGTAATTAAAATACATTACCCTGTGAGTGTTAAGAATGATAAGGCAAGAAAAGATCACAAAATGAAGCTCCTTATGGAAAATCAAGAGACACTTTTTGCTGACTATTACAAAAATGGGAACATCAGCAACCTTATCTTCCACACAAACCATCCCCTGGCATGGCACAGTGCTATATTAGCACACTACCCCTCTGTCAAGAGAGGGGGGGTTAACGAGGGGTGGAAACTCAGGATTCTTGACAACGAGGACGAGGAGTCAGCTAACATAAATCTATATAAGTCTGGAACAGTAATGGTACAGGGCAACCCCAAACAGTTTCAGCTGGACTTTCATCTAATCAAAGAACTAGCCCAGCAGGAGAAGCTCTCCCTTGATAAAGATACCCCCACCCCAAGTGGGTCAGACCAGACCTCCTCACCATATAACCCCACAGACGAGCAACCCTCAGCAAACAGTCAACCTCCCAGTACAGAGCACTCCTCCCTCATTGAAATGAAGGATACATTTACCCAGCTGGAGGTAAGGCAGGTGGAGCTGGAACAGCAGGTGATTACACTCCAGTCAGCACAGACCCATACAACAGTCCAGCACAACAACCCCTTAACCGGACCAGGAGAGCTGGAGGTGGAGAGAGACATATCTGCACTCTGTACAGTGGTGAGACAACTTCAACAGGAGAAAGAGCAGAAGCAGGAGCAGAACAAAGCACTAGAGGAGAGGATCAGACTGCTGGAGGAGAGGTTGAGGGGGATGGCATGTGACAGAGAACAACCCACTAGGGAGGTGGCCATCCCCACAGAGACGCCAGCAGAACAGCCCACCTCAGCACCCGACAAAAGTCTCGACACCACAGCAGAACAGTCCACACCAGACTCTGACCATAGAGTCGACATCACAGCAGAACAGACAAAAGAAAAACCCCAAGCCCAGCAGCTCTCACCCCCTCTGAGCACCCCCCCTGTCAGCCACCCCGATAGCCCTCCTGACAACCCCCCCACACCCACTGAGGACAAACACAAGACACAGATTGTCCTTCTTATGGACTCAAATGGGAAATATATAGAAGAAAAAAAACTTTTTCCCAAACACAGTGTGTCTAAACTCTGGTGTCCAAACACCCAGCGCGCCCTAGAACTTCTGTCTGAGGACAAACTAGGCTCACCTAGCCACATAATAATACACACAGGCACAAACGACCTGAGAGCACAGCAGGAAAGGGTGGCCACAGCACTGAAGGGAGTGATTGAAAAAGCTTCTTCTACTTTCCCCAACGCACAAGTGGTTATCTCCACCCTGCTACCACGAAAAGACTTCCACCCTGCTACAATACAGCGGGTAAACGCAAGCATTTCCCGTGACTGTGCCTCAAAACCAAATGTTTTTCTGGCCCACCACTCCACCCTGGACTTGAACAGCCTCTATGACCAGGTCCACCTCTACAAGGCAGCAGTGCCCACCTTTGCCCGGACTCTAAAGGACATCGCTCTCAAACGAAGCCCCAACACTTCACACAGGAGCAACAGATCAATAGACACCCCACCCAGACCAGCGAGACACCCTCCAAGACCTCCAGGACCCCCCCCCTAGACCTACACACCCCCCCCACATCAACCATGCCCACACCCAATTTAGGCCCCCTCAGATCAGACCCATGCCACTCCTGCCCACCCCATGCACCCCACCCCCGCAAAGAGGGCATCAACATGGAAGTCACACATACGCCCAGGTAGTGAGCGGGCAAACAGGCCCAACCCCCACTCTTACACTCGCCCAAGCCAACGGCATGTACCAGATGCTCAGCAGGCTCTGCTCACACTTACTGGCCTGAGGCCAAACCCCGACCAACAACATTGGACACTTTATGGAACAAAAAGCCTTCACTATATCATCCTGGAATATCCAAGGTCTGAGGTCATCTGCCTTTGGCCTAAAGAGCAGGAACCCGGACTTCACCAAAGAAATCGGTAATGCAGACATTGTCATCCTGCAAGAAACATGGTATAGAGGAGACGGACCCACTGGTTGCCCTCTAGGTTACAGAGAGCTGGTAGTCCCATCCACCAAACTACCAGGTGTGAAACAGGGAAGGGACTCAGGGGGAATGCTAATTTGGTATAGAGCAGACCTAACTCACTCCATTAAATTAATCAAAACAGGAACATTTTACATTTGGCTTGAAATTCAAAAGGAAATTATCTTAACAGAGAAAAATGTCCTCCTGTGTGCTACCTATATCCCCCCACTAGAATCCCCATACTTTAATGAAGACAGCTTCTCCATCCTGGAGGGGGAAATCAATCATTTCCAGGCCCAGGGACATGTATTAGTCTGTGGCGACCTAAATGCCAGAACTGGACAGGAACCTGACACCCTCAGCACACAGGGGGACAAACACCTACCTGGAGGTGACAGCATTCCCTCCCCCATATGCCCACCTAGGCACAACTATGACAACATAACCAACAAAAACGGGTCACAACTCCTGCAGCTCTGTCGCACGCTGGGTATGTACATAGTCAATGGTAGGCTTCGAGGGGACTCCTATGGTAGGTACACCTATAGCTCATCTCTTGGCAGTAGCACTGTAGACTACTTTATCACTGACCTCAACCCAGAGTCTCTCAGAGCGTTCACAGTCAGCCCACTGACACCCCTATCAGACCACAGCAAAATCACAGTCTACTTGAACAGAGCAATACTCAATCATGAGGCATCAAAGCCAAAGGAACTGAGTAACATTAAGAAATGCTATAGATGGAAGGAATGCAGTTTGGAAACCTACCAAAAAACAATTAGGCAACAGCAAATTCAATCCCTTTTAGACAACTTCCTGGGTAAAACGTTCCACTGCAATAGTGAAGGTGTAAACTTGGCAGTAGAAAATCTTAACAGTATATTTGACCTCTCAGCTTCCCTATCAAATCTAAAAATCTCAAATAGAAAACCGAAGAAAATGAACAACAATGACAAATGGTTTGATAAAGAATGCAAAAATCTAAGAAATAAATTGAGAAACCTGTCCAACCAAAAACATAGAGACCCGGAAAACCTGAGTCTACGCCTTCACTATGGTGAATCACTAAAACAATACAGAAATACACTACGGAAAAAGAAGGAACAGCACGTCAGAAATCAGCTCAATGTAATTGAAGAATCCATAGACTCTAACCAATTCTGGGAAAATTGGAAAACACTAAACAAACAACAACACGAAGAATTATCTATCCAAAATGGAGATGTATGGGTAAACCACTTCTCCAATCTTTTTGGCTCTATAACAAAGAATAAAGAGCAAAAACATATACATGATCAAATACAAATCCTAGAATCAACCATTAAAGACTACCAGAACCCACTGGATTCTCCAATTACCTTGAATGAGTTACAGGACAAAATAAAAACCCTCCAACCCAAAAAGGCCTGTGGTGTTGATGGTATCCTTAATGAAATGATCAAATATACAGACAACAAATTCCAATTGGCTATATTAAAACTCTTTAACATCGTCCTTAGCTCTGGCATCTTCCCCAATATTTGGAACCAAGGACTGATCACCCCAATCCACAAAAGTGGAGACAAATTTGACCCCAATAACTACCGTGGAATATGCGTCAACAGTAACCTTGGGAAAATACTCTGCATTATCATTAACAGCAGACTCGTACATTTCCTCAATGAAAACAATGTACTGAGCAAATGTCAAATTGGCTTTTTACCAAATTACCGTACAACAGACCATGTATTCACCCTACACACCCTAATTGACAACCAAACAAACCAAAACAAAGGCAAAGTCTTCTCATGCTTTGTTGATTTCAAAAAAGCCTTCGACTCAATTTGGCATGAGGGTCTGCTATATAAATTGATGGAAAGTGGTGTTGGGGGTAAAACATACGACATCATAAAATCCATGTACACAAACAACAAGTGTGCGGTTAAAATTGGCAAAAAACACACACATTTCTTCACACAGGGTCGTGGGGTGAGACAGGGATGCAGCTTAAGCCCCACCCTCTTCAACATATATATCAACGAATTGGCGCGGGCACTAGAACAGTCTGCAGCACCCGGTCTCACCCTACTAGAATCCGAAGTCAAATGTCTACTGTTTGCTGATGATCTGGTGCTTCTGTCACCAACCAAGGAGGGCCTACAGCAGCACCTAGATCTTCTGCACAGATTCTGTCAGACCTGGGCCCTGACAGTAAATCTCAGTAAGACCAAAATAATGGTGTTCCAAAAAAGGTCCAGTCGCCAGGACCACAAATTCCATCTAGACACCGTTGCCCTAGAGCACACAAAAAACTATACATACCTCGGCCTAAACATCAGCACCACAGGTAGCTTCCACAGAGCTGTGAACGATCTGAGAGACAAGGCAAGAAGGGCATTCTATGCCATCAAAAGGAACATAAATTTCAACATACCAATTAGGATCTGGCTAAAAATACTTGAATCAGTCATAGAGCCCATTGCCCTTTATGGTTGTGAGGTCTGGGGTCCGCTCACCAACCAAGATTTCACAAAATGGGACAAACACCAAATTGAGACTCTGCATGCAGAATTCTGCAAAAATATCCTCCGTGTACAACGTAGAACACCAAATAATGCATGCAGAGCAGAATTAGGCCGATACCCACTAATTATCAAAATCCAGAAAAGAGCCGTTAAATTCTACAACCACCTAAAAGGAAGCGATTCCCAAACCTTCCATAACAAAGCCATCACCTACAGAGAGATGAACCTGGAGAAGAGTCCCCTAAGCAAGCTGGTCCTAGGGCTCTGTTCACAAACACAAACACACCCCACAGAGCCCCAGGACAACAGCACAATTAGACCCAACCAAATCATGAGAAAACAAAAAGATAATTACTTGACACATTGGAAAGAATTAACAAAAAAACAGAGCAAACTAGAATGCTATTTGGCCCTAAACAGAGAGTACACAGTGGCAGAATACCTGACCACTGTGACTGACCCAAACTTAAGGAAAGCTTTGACTATGTACAGACTCAGTGAGCATAGCCTTGCTATTGAGAAAGGCCGCCGTAGGCAGACATGGCTCTCAAGAGAAGACAGGCTATGTGCACACTGCCCACAAAATGAGGTGGAAACTGAGCTGCACTTCCTAACCTCCTGCCCAATGTATGACCATATTAGAGAGACATATTTCCCTCAGATTACACAGATCCACAAAGAATTCGAAAACAAATCCAATTTTGATAAACTCCCATATCTACTGGGTGAAATTCCACAGTGTGCCATCACAGCAGCAAGATTTGTGACCTGTTGCCACAAGAAAAGGGCAACCAGTGAAGAACAAACACCACTGTAAATACAACCCATATTTATGTTTATTTATTTTAACTTGTGTGCTTTAACCATTTGTACATTGTTACAACACTGCATATATATAATATGACATTTGTAATGTCTTTATTGTTTTGAAACTTCTGTATGTGTAATGTTTACTGTTCATTTTTATTGTTTATTTGACTTTTGTATATTACCTACCTCACTTGCTTTGGCAATGTTAACACATGTTTCCCATGCCAATAAAGCCCCTTGAATTGAATTGAATTGAATTGAGAGAGAGAGAGAGAGAGAGAGAGAGAGAGAGAGAGAGAGAGAGAGAGAGAGAGAGAGAGAGAGAGAGAGAGAGAGAGAGAGAGAGAGAGAAAGGGAGAGAGAGAGACTTTTGACTTTTTGTCTTTCTTTAATGATACATCCTCATTTCATTAAAACCTCACCACCCCCACCCACCTTTAAAAAACAAATATCCCTTGTGCTGTATACTCACCTTGCCCTCTACCCCACGACACAAAACAACATCATACATCTCAATAACCATAACCTAACTACTTCTACAATCGTATATCCAACCCATCTTCCCCAGCGAAACACACCATATCTCCTTAAACATCTACACACTTTTTATCATTTTATAGAACTCAAATTCAACCCTAAGGCACGCAGAGACCATCCCATTAAATACTAGTAAAGGGTCTGTTATCCCCCCACCTTTGACCCTGTTTCTCCTTGTTAGCCAAATAGCCAACTTTGCCTGAGCAAACAGAAAATTCAACAACACATATTAGGCCTTTTCCTTATTCGGGTACCTGGGCCCCTCTCACACAGACATTACAACAGAGACATTAATGGCATTAACCTGAACACACAAAAAACACACGATACAGTTTCACTCATGACACAGAAAGGACACCCCTGTCCGACTCCCGAGTCGACCCGTGCCAACCAGCTACTAGTGGTCAGGCTCCATGTAGAACCCTCCACTGGAGGTCCCCTGACCTCTTTGGTACTGGGAGTTTGTAGAGCCCCCTCCATCTAAAACCCACCATACTCTCCACCCCACATACCCTCTGCCACTGATGTGCCTTTACTCCTGTTAGGCTCCTAATGTTCCTCACCTTAATGCAGAGCTTGTAGAAGGCTTTACCTCCCACCTCCTCAGAGGCTCGGAGTGTTAAAATCCAACAAGTCCTCCATCCCCCTTGCCAGTCCCCAGTCTCTGCCGTCACCTGCAGTGGCGGAAACATTGGTGGCCCCTCCCCCCTTGGCCGCTCAAACACCCCCCCCTTACCGGCTCAGTCAGTGCCTCCTGGACCTCCTCCAGGAATCAATTCAATTCAAGGGCTTTATTGGCATGGGAAATATATGTTAACATTGCCAAAGCGAGTGAAATATATAATAAACAAAAGTGAAATAAACAATAAAAATTAACAGTAAACATTTCACTCACAGAATATTAAGTCTATATACAGTGTTGTAACAATGTGCAAATAATTAAAGTACAAAAGGGAAAATAAATACACATAAATATATGTTGTATTTACAATGGTGTTTGTTCTTCACTGGTTGCCCGTTTCTTGTGGAATCAGGTCACAAATATTGCTACTGTGATGGCACACTGTGGTATTTGTTTGTTTTCAAATTCTTTGTGGATCTGTGTAATCTGAGGGAAATATGTGTCTCTAATATGGTCATATATTTGGCAGGAGGTTAGGAAGTGCAGCTGTTTCCACCTCATTTTGTGGACAGTGTGCACATAGCCTGTCTTCTCTTGAGAGCCAGGTCTGCCTACGGCGGCCTTTCTCAATTGCAAGGCTATGCTCACTGAGTCTGTACACAGTCAGATTTCCTTAAGATTGGGTCAGTCACAGTGGTCAGGTATTCTGCCAATGTGTACTCTCTGTTTAGGGCCAAATAGCATTCTAGTTTGCTCTGTTTTTTTCTTTCTAATGTGTCAAGTAATATTTTTGTTTTCTCATGATTAGTTGGGTCTAATTGTGTTGCTGTCCTGGGGCTCTGTGGGGTCTGTTTGTGTTTGCTTAGGGGACTCTTCTCCAGGTTAATTTCTCTGTAAGTGATGGCTTTGTTATGGAAGGTTTGGAAATCGCTTCCTTTTAGGTGGTTGTGGAATTGAAAACGTCTCTTTTCTAGATTTTGATAATTAGCGGGTTTCGGCCTAAAACTGCTCTGCATGCATTAGTTGGTGTTTTACGTTGTACACAGAGGATATTTTTACAGAATTCAATTTGGTATTTGTCCCATTTTGTGATTTCTTGGTTGGTGAGCAGACCTGTGTCTCAGATTGTTCACAGCTTTGTGGAAGTTACCTGTGGCGCTGATGTTTAGGTCGAGGTATGTATCGTTTTTTGTGTGCTCTAGGGGAACGGTGTCTAGATGGTATTTGTATTTGTGGTCCTGGCAACTGGACCATTTTTGGAACACCATTATTTTTGTCTTACTGAGATTTACTGTCATGGCACAAGTCTGGCAGAATCTGTGCAGAAGATCTAGGTGCTGCTGTGAGCCCTCCTTGGTTGGGGACAGAAGCACCAGATCATCAGCAAACAGTAGACATTTGACTTCAGATTCTAGTAGGGTGAGGCCGGGTGCTGCAGACTGTTATAGTGCCGTCGCCAATTCATTGATATATATCTTGAAGAGGGTGGGGCTTAAGCTGCATCCCTGTCTCACCACATGGCCCTGTGGAAAGAAATGCGTGTGTGTACATGGATTTTATAATGTTGTATGTTTTTCCCCCAACACCACTTTCAATCAATTTGTATAGCAGACCCTCATGCCAAATTGAGTCAAAGGCTTTTTTGAAATCAATAAAGCATGAGAAAACTTTGCCTTTGTTTTGGTTTGTTTGTTTGTCAATTAGGGTGTGCAGGGTGAATACGTGGTCTGGAATATCTACAGCCTAAGAGATATTAGTCCTTTTTGTTGTGCCAGAACTTCCGGGGTTTTCCACTCCTCCTCCCCCAGCAGCCGTAGGTCACCGAGCCTTAGTAAACCCGCTGCCATCAGTCGCTTCTGCAGGATGGCCGATTGAACCGATCTCAAAAGGATGACTGAATTGTGGAAGATAGGCTCCTCCCACACCGACAGCCCAGGCTCCACACCCCCTTCTCGTGTGGTCCTTAGCAGCTGCCAGGCCCTCAGAACCGCAGAGAAAAAAATCTGAGAGACCTGCTGTACTCAGCCTCTCCAGCCTCATAAGGAAGAGCTGCCAGTCCAACCCTAATCCACCAGCTCTCCTCAGCAGCACGCATGCTGGTTCTCTCCATCCGACCTCAGTATGGTACAGCAGTCTCTGCGACGCCTATAGTCGGAATGCAGCCACCCTGCTCTCCAGTTCCACCAGGCCCTGTCCTCCTTCGTGGAGTGACAGTGATGGCCTGACCAGAAAAAATCCACCAGCTTGCATTGCAGATCTTCGATCAGACCGGCAGGGGGGGTTGAGGACAGCCAGTTTATACCACATGCTGCCAGGTTGTTGATTATCAGCACCCTCCCGCTATATGACACTTGGGACAGGAGCCACCTGGCCAGTCTTGACACCACTGCCTGTGAAAGCCACTCCCAGTTCTTCTTGACCCACCTCTGTGAGCCCAGGTACACCCCCAAAATGTTAAGCCCTTCACAACCCTCTGCAAACTCCACAGTCCGCTCCCGCATCTCCCCCACCACAGAGGTCACCCGCTCATCCGACAGCCGCAGACAATGCATACCCTTGGCTTCACCGCTCTGTCTTTCCAAACCAAAGAAGAAGGAGCTGGGAGCATGGAGAACCTAGCTCTTACAAGTGCTCCCTTTGCTTTAACCTTGAAAAAACTGCCAAGGTCCCTACGTAATTCAGCTAAATTAGCCTGGAGGCCTACATTGCCTTGCCCCACCAGCTCTACCTCCACTCCACTGATACTACGCTCGAGTTCCCCCAATACTCTCCTAGCCGCTGAGGATGAGAGAGCTGTATACTGTTGACAGAAAAGCTGAATTTGGACTGAATAACCGAGCCACGGTTATGTGGTGATCCGAAAAACCCACCGGGAGAATGGTAGTGCCCAACAGCCTATTGCTCTGATCTAGTCTGGCTACTTTCACCCTAGGTCCCAAAGACCTTCACCCATGTATACTGTCTTGTGTTGGGATGTCTAGATCTCTAAACATCCACCAGGTCAAACTGCTTAATGATGTTGCTTAACACCCCCACTGAGCCTGAATGATGCTCCTCCCCATTTCTATCTTTCATAAAATCTATCGTACAATTCCAGTCCCCGCCGACCACCAGTATCTCCTCATGCGCTACCTGTGAGACTTCCTGTCTAAGACACCCAAACGACACCCTCTCGCTCCCTTTGTGAGGCGCATACACATTTATTAGGACAAAACCCCTGTTTTTAATTTCTGCTTTTACTACAAGAAGTCTACCCCTACACACCTCCTTTGAGGAACACAATTTTACAGTCAGATCCGGTGCAAAATGGACTGCCACCCCTGCACTAACATTTGCTCCATTGCTCAGCACACTTGCCCCTTTCCATCAGAACCCCCAATTGACTTCATTCACAAATGTTTTATTTATTTTACCTTTATTTAACTAGGCAAGTCAGTGAAGAACAAATTCTTATTTACAATGATGGCCTACACCGCCCAAACCCGGACGACACTGGGCCAATTGTGCTCCGCCCTATGAGACTCCCAATCACGGCCGGTTGTGATACAGCCTGGATTCGCCCCAGGGTGTCTGTAGTGAGATGCAGTGCCTTAGACCGCTGTGCCATGGGTCTCCCGCGTCTCCTGCAGAAACAAAACCTGTACTTTTTTTGTTTTACATATTCACCCAACAGACTCCTCTTTCCCGCATCTCTGGCGACATTTATATTAAGCGAGCCTACCCGAAGAGTCTCCATAAGAAGTGGGAGAAAAGCCAGCAAAGAAAGAGACCAATTGTAAAGCTCAAAAAATCCCAGTGCCAGATAAGAACTACTCATCTAAAAAGCATCTGAAGGTAGACCCTTACGCATGGTTGTGACCCACTTCCTCAACCTAAAACGTTTCCTGGGTGAGAGGACACCATGCCCCTCATTTTTCATAGCATACTGATCTTACAAAACTTTCCCGGATCGCAAAAAAGCTGCAAGATTAACCTTTTTCCCTTTAGTCTCATTCAGGGACCTTGGCAGTTCCCTCACTGTGTACTTTGACCCCTCTGCCTGACTGGCTGGCTGTCAGCTCTGGACCCATTGTGGAGGAGTCTGAAAAGAAAGCCTCCTCATTGTCCTCTTCCTCAGACTCACCTTCCTCCTCCTCATCTCCATCTCCCATCCTGACCAGCTGCCCTTTCTCTAAATTCAGGGCCTCCCCCCAACACCAGGCAAAGGTTCCTTAGTGCCTTTGATCACACCAGCCTCTCCCCTCCCCTCTCACCTCCTTTCTTCTCCCCCTTTTTCCTCTTACGCTTGACAACTTCCTCCACCGCCCCTAGCCACTTGCCTTTCCCCACTCATCAACTAGCATAACCTGACTAGGCCCAGCCTCATCTACACCACCATCCATGACATGAACAGACCCAGCCTCAGCTACACCACCATCCATAGCCTGACTAGACCCAGCCTCATCCACACCACCATCTATAGCCTGACTAGACCCATCCTCATCTACACCATTTCTAGCATGACTAGGCCCAGCCTCATCCACACCACCATCTACATGTCCTAAGATGGCATAGCAGTCAGATGTCCTTTGTCCTCGTCTTGTCGTGTACCGTGTATATATATATTTACATCTTTCTTCGTATATCTTTTATATATTTTCTTTTCCAAAAACTCAACTTCAAAACACTCTCCTGCAACCCGCCTCACCAATAAAAAAAAAAAGAAAGTATTATTTACCTCAAATCTGAAATCCACAATAGAAGCTAGCCAGAAGCTAGCCAGAAGCTAACCAGAAGCTAGCCAGTTTACTGGCTAACGTTAGTATTCAGCTAACCACGGTTTGTGGTCATCAGCTATCTTTTAGCTCGAAAAGCTATTGCCAGTTTTGTACAATGCAACTCAGACCAGAACATACCGGACCTATTTTCTCTCCATATCCCCAGATATAGAACCGCAAGCTCTGGACATTTACATCTGGATCTCGCAGCTAGCTACGTAGCTGCTATCTGTGTGACTATTGGCTTACGTCGATCCCGGAGCAAACATCAATTATTCCAGAGCTAGCCAGCTGAAGAGTTCCATCAGCCACTCCTGGGCTACAATCACCTATCCGGACCCGTTTTACTGCCGATGCGGAGCCCCACCGGGCCTTCACGACTGGACTACCGACGTTATCTGCCCGAGGGAGTTATCATACTGGCCCCTCCGTCGCGACGTTACCTGAACGCCCATCTGCGGCTCGCTAATCGTTAGCTGTCTTATCGGCTGCTATCTGAATAGGTCTATCTATCGAACAATTTTTCTTGGGTCACTATAACTATATCTATTTAGCCAATTGGATTGATCCCCTCTACCACACGGAACCCCACTAATCTACCGTCGGAAACGCATGAGGTGGCTAAAATCAGACTTCCATCCTATGCTAGCTTGCTACCGATGGCTCAGCTAGCTGTCTGAATCGCCGTTACCCCAACCAACCTCACTACTCACTGGACCCTTATGATCACTCGACTAAGCATGCCTCTCCTTAATGTCAATATGCCTTGTCCATTGCTGTTCTGGTTAGTGTTTATTGGCTTATTTCACTGTAGAGCCTCTAGCCCTGCTCATTATACCTTATCCAACCTTTCAGTTCCACCACCCACACATGCGATGATATCACCTGGTTTCAATGATGTTTCTAGAGACAATATCTCTCTCATCATCACTCAATACCTAGGTTTACCTCCACTGTATTCACATCCTACCATACCTTTGTCTGTACATTATACCTTGAAGCTATTTTATTGCCCCCAGAAACCTCCTTTTACACTCTGTTCCGGACGTTCTAGACGACCAATTCTCATAGCTTTTAGCCGTACCCTTATCCTACTCCTCCTCTGTTCCTCTGGTGATGTAGAGGTGAATCCAGGCCCTGCAGTGCCTAGCTCCACTCCTATTCCCCAGGCGCTCTCTTTTGATGACTTCTGTAATCGTAATAGCCTTGGTTTCATGCATGTTAACATTAGAAGCCTCCTCCCTAAGTTTGTTTTATTCACTGCTTTAGCACACACTGCCAACCCGGATGTTCTAGCCGTGTCTGAATTCTGGCTTAGGAAGACCACCAAAAATTCTGAAATCTCCATTCCTAACTACAACGTTTTCAGACAAGATAGAACGGCCAAGGGGAGCGGTGTTGCAATCTACTGCAAAGATAGCCTGCAGAGTTCTGTCCTACTATCCAGGTCTGTACCCATGCAATTTGAACTTCTACTTTAAAAAATCCACCTCTCTAAAAACAAGTCGCTCACCGTTGCCGCCTGTTATAGACCACCCTCTGCCCCCAGCTGTGCTCTGGACACCATATGTGAACTGATTGCCCCCCATCTATCTTCAAAGCTCGTGCTGCTAGGCGACCTAAACTGGAACATGCTTAACACCCCAGCCATCCTACAATCTAAGCTTGATACCCTCAATCTCACACAAATGATCAATGAACCTACCAGGTACCACCCCAAAGCCGTAAACACGGGCACCCTCATAGATATCATCCTAACCAACTTGCCCTCTAAATACACCTCTGCTGTTTTCAACCAAGATCTCAGCGATCACTGCTTCATTGCCTGCATCCGTAATGGGTCAGAGGTCAAACGACCTCCACTCATCACTGTCAAACGCTCCCTGAAACACTTCAGCGAGCAGGCCTTTCTAATCGACCTGGCCGGGGTATCCTGGAAGGATATTGAGCTCATCCCGTCAGTAGAGGATGCCTGGTTATTTTTTTTAAATGCCTACCTCACCATCTTAAATAAGCATGCCCCATTCAAGACATTTAGAACCAGGAACAGATATAGCCCTTGGTTCTCTCCAGACCTGACTGCCCTTAACCAACACAAAAACATCCTATGGCGTTCTGCATTAGCATCGAACAGCCCCCGTGATATGCAACTTTTCAGGGAAGCTAGAAACCAATATACACAGGCAGTTAGAAATGCCAAGGCTAGCTTTTTCAAGCAGAAATTTGCTTCCTGCAACACAAACTCAAAAAAGTTCTGGGACACTGTAAAGTCCATGGAGAATAAGAACACCTCCTCCCAGCTGCCCACTGCACTGAGGACAGGAAACACTGTCACCACCGATAAATCCACTATAATTGAGAATTTTAAAAAGCATTTTTCTACGGCTGGCCATGCTTTCCACCTGGCTAACCCTACCCCGGTCAACAGCACTGTACCCCCCACAGCAACTCGCTCAAGCCTTCCCCATTTCTCCTTCTCCCAAATCCAGTCAACTGATGTTCTGAAAGAGCTGCAAAATCTGGACCCCTACAAATCAGCTGGGCAAGACAATCTGAATCCTTTCTTTCTAAAATTATCTGCCGAAATTGTTGCAACCCCTAATACTAGCCTGTTCAACCTCTCTTTCGTGTCATCTGAGATTCCCAAAGATTGGAAAGCAACTGCAGTCATCCCCCTCTTCAAAGGGGGGGGACACTCTTGACCCAAACTGCTACAGACCTATATCTGTCCTACCCTGCCTTTCTAAGGTCTTCGAAAGCCAAGTCAACAAACAGATTACCGACCATTTCGAATTCCACCATACCTTCTCCGCTATGCAATCTGGTTTCACAGCTGGTCATGGGTGCACCTCAGCCACGCTCATGGTCCCAAACGATATCCTAACCGCCATCGATAAGAAACAATACTGTGCAGCCGTATTCATTGACCTGGCCAAGGCTTTCGACTCTGTCAATCACCACATCCTCATCGGCAGACTCGATAGCCTTGGTTTCTCAAATGATTGCCTCGCCTGGTTCACCAACTACTTCTCTGATAGAGTTCAGTGTGTCAAATCGGAGGGCCTGTTGTCCGGGCCTCTGGCAGTCTCTATGGGGGTGCCACAGGGTTCAATTCTTGGACCGACTCTCTTCTCTGTATACATCAATGATGTCGCTCTTGCTGCTGGTGAGTCTCTTATCCACCTCTACGCAGACGACACCATTCTGTATACTTCCGGCCCTTCTTTGGACACTGTGTTAACAACTCTCCAGACGAGCTTCAATGCCATACAACTCTCCTTCCGTGGCCTCCAATTGCTCTTAAATACAAGTAAAACTAAATGCATGCTCTTCAACCAATCGCTGCCTGCACCTGCCCGCCCGTCCAACATCACTACTCTGGATGGTTCTGACTTAGAATATGTGGACAACTACAAATACCTAGGTGTCTGGTTAGACTGTAAACTCTCCTTCCAGACTCACATCAAACATCTCCAATCCAAAGTTAAATCTAGAATTGGCTTCCTTTTTCGCAACAAAGCATCCTTCACTCATGCTGCCAAACATACCCTTGTAAAACTGACCATCCTACCGATCCTCGACTTCGGCGTTGTCATTTACAAAATAGCCTCCAATACTCTACTCAATAAATTGGATGCAGTCTATCACAGTGCCATCCGTTTTGTCACCAAAGCCCCATATACTACCCACCACGCTCTCGTTGGCTGGCCCTGGCTTCATACTCGTCGCCAAACCCACTGGCTTCAGGTCATCTACAAGACCCTGCTAGGTAAAGTTCCCCCTTTATCTCAGCTCGCTGGTCACCATAGCAGCACCCACCTGTAGCACGCGCTCCAGCAGGTATATCTCTCTGGTCACCCCCAAAACCAATTCTTCCTTTGGCCGCCTCTCCTTCCAGTTCTCTGCTGCCAATGACTGGAATGAACTACAAAAATCTCTGAAACTGGAAACACTTATCTCCCTCACTAGCTTTAAGCACTAGCTGTCAGGGCAGCTCACAGAATACTGCACCTGTTCATAGCCCATCTATAATTTAGCCCAAACAACTACCTCTCTCCCTACTACATTCTTCCACTGCAAATCTACCATTCCAGTGTTTTACTTGCTATATTATATTTACTTCGCCACCATGGCCTTTTTTTTTGCCTTTACCTCCCTTATCTCACCTCATTTGCTCACATTGTATAGACTTATTTTTCTACTGTATTATTGACTGTATGTTTGTTTTACTCCATGTGTAACTCTGTGTTGTTTTATGTGTCGAACTGCTTTGCTTTATCTTGGCCAGGTCGCAATTGTAAATGAGAACTTGTTCTCAACTTGCCTACCTGGTAAATAAAAGTGAAATAAAAAAATAAAAAATATAGCAGGGGTGGGCAACTCCAGTCCTCGAGGGCCTGATTGGTGTTACACTTTTTCTCCATCCCTAGCAAACACAGCTGATTAACTTCTTATGGCTGAAGGGGCAGTATTGAGTAGCTTGGATGAAAGGTGCACAGAGGTGCCCATATTAAACGGCCTGCTCCTCAGTCCCAGTTACTAATATATGCATATTATTATTCATATTGGATAGAAAACACTCTGAAGTTTCTAAAACTGTTTAAATTATGTCTGTGAGTATAACAGAACTCACATGGCAGGCAAAAACCTGAGAAGTTCCACTTCCTGTTTGTATTTTTTCTGGGGGTGCCAATTTTCAACCAAGCTCTCATTGAAATCACAGCGAGATATTGATGAGTTTTCACTTCTTACGGCTTCCACTAGATGTCAACAGTCAATATAACTTTGTCTGATGAATCTAATGTGAAGGGGGGCTGAAGGAGACAGGAATTAGTGACCACTGCCAGGAGGTGATCACGCATTGAACACGCGCGTTCACGTGAGAGTCAGCTCCGTTCCATCGGTCAACTGAAGTCGATGAAATTCTCCGGTTGGAACGTTATTCAAGATGTATGTTAACAACATTCTAAAGATTGATTCAGTACATCGTTTGACATGTTTCTACTGACTGTAACGGAACTTTTGGACATTTAGTCACGTTATAGTGGACGGTAGTGGACACGCTTTGGGTTTGGCGTTTGGTAAACATGTCCAAAGTAGCTAATTTGACATAAATAACGGACATTAACGAACAAATCAAGCATTTATTGTGGACCTGGGATTCCTAGGACTGCATTCTGATGAATTCATCAAAGGTAAGAACACATTTATCATGTATTTTCTGGTTTCTGTTGAGTCCAACATGGCGGCTAATTTGGCTATTGTTCTGAGCTCCGTCTCAGATTATTGCATGGTTTATTTTTCCGTAAAGTTTTTTTGAAATCTGACACAGCGGTTACATTAAGGAGAGGTATATCTATAATTCCATGTGTATAACTTGTATTATCATCTACATTTATGATGAGTATTTCTGTTGAAACGATGTGGCCATGCAAAATCACTTGATGTTTTTGCAACTAGTGAATCTAATGCGTCAATGTAAACTCAGATTTTTTTATATAAATATGAACTTAATCAAACAAAACATGCATGTATTGTGTAAAATGAAGTCCTATGAGTGTCATCTGATGAAGATAATCAAAGGTTAGTGATTCATTTTCTCTATTTCTGGTTTTTGTGAAAGCTATATTTCGCTGGAAAAATGGCTGTGCTTATTGTGGTTTTGTGGTGACCTAACATAATCGTTTGTAGTGCTTTCGCTGAAAAACATATTTGAAATCGGACACTTTGGTGGGATTAACAACAAGATTACCTTTAAAATGATATAAGACAAATCTATGTTTGAGGAATTTTAATTATGAGATTTCTGATTTCTGCTTTTTGAATTTGGCACCCTGCACTTTCACTCGCTGTAGTCATATCATCCCGGTAGCAGGATGGCAGCCATAAAAAGTTAATTAAATTGCATTCTAAACTGAAGACCATGATTAGGTCATTATTGGAGTCAGGTGTGTTAGCTGGGGCTGGGGCAAAACTGTGACACCAATCAAGCCCTCGAGGACTGAAATTGCCCACCCCTGATCTATAGCATGACTAGGCCCAGCCTCTGTTGCCTGCGTCTCATGGCACCTGCACGTTGACCTCGATTTCCCCCACTGGTGGGTGTACCCTCACCTTGTCTATGGCCTTTATGCGGGCACTTAACGCTCTTATGTCCCAAATCCCCACACTCAAAGCACCGTAGACTATCTGTGCTGGCCAACCCCGCATAGAGCCCCTCCCCATGCCTCACTTTAAAATGCACATTTAAATGTTGCTCATTGTTAGTCAGAAACATGAACACTTGCCTCTGGAACGAAACAACATGCTTAACGGCATCTTCTGAAAACCTGCCGACACAAAAAAGTCTAGCAAACTTACCAAACCGACTCAACTCTTTACGTATCTGATCATCCGTAATAAACTGAGGCAGATTCGCAACTACCACCCTAGTTGAAGGAGGCGAAAGAGGAGAAATCGGCACCAACACATCTCTTACAAATATTCCACTAGCAATCAGCAAACCCAACAAATGTACTCTTTTCATGAACACAACCACCTCTTTGTTCATTCTGGATGCGGAATAGATTCAGCTCCTACCTTTTCGCCGAGCGTGAGCAGAACCTCCATCTGAACTCCAACCTCAGGAACACACCTGGATCCATGCTGTAACAAGTGTTTCTTCTGAGCTAGGCTGCGAAGCCATCGCGCACACCACACCGTTCAAACCCCCAGGAAACTAAAGCTCTGTCCTCTTCCTCCCTAACTTAAAAACAAACAAACAATGGCTACGGCTAAACTAACAGTGCGTTAACCCTCCACCATAGGAAATAAAAATGTAAAGAAAAGACCAAGGAAAGAATCAAGAAAATGTCTACTGTTTGCTGATGATGTAGTGCTTCTGTCCCCAACAAAGGAGGGCCTACAGCAGCACCTAGATCTTCTGGACAGATTATGTAATACAAAAATAATGGTGTTCCAAAAAAGGTCCAATTGCCAGGACCACGAATAAAAATTCCATCTAGACACTGTTGCCCTAGAGCACACAAAAAAACTATACATACCTCAACCTAAACATCATAGGTAACTTCCACAAAGCTGTGAACGATTTGAGAGACAATGCAAGAAGGGCCTTCTATGCCATAAAAAGCAACATAAAATTCTACATACCAATTTGGAGCTGGCTAAAAATACTTGAATCAGTTATAGAATCCATTGTCCTTTATGGTTGTGAGGTCTGGGGTCCACTCACCAACCAATAATTCACAAAATGGGACAAACACCAAATTGAGAGAAAGTATGCAGAATTCTGCAAAAATATCCTCTGTGTACAACGTAATACTCCAACTAATGCATGCAGAGCAGAATTAGGCCGATACCCGGTAATTATCAAAATTAAACATCTCCAGAAAGAGACGTTAAATTCTTCAACCACCTAAAAGGAAGCGATTCCCAAACCTTCTATAACAAAGCCATCACCTACAGAGAAATTAACCTGGAGAAGAGCCCCTTATACAAGCTGGTCCTGGGGCTCTGTTCAGAAACACACCCCACAGAACCCCAGGACAGCAACACAATTAGACCCAACCAAATCATTTGAAAATAAAAAAGATAATTACTTGACACATTGGAAAGAATTTACGGGAAAAAAAACAGAGCAAACTAGAATGCTATTTGGCCCTAAACAGAGAGTACACAGTGGCAGAATACCTGACCACCGTGACTGACCCAAAATGAAGGAAATCTTTGAAAGGTGTACAAACTCAGTGAGCATAGCCTTGCACAAGAAACGGGCAACCAGTGAAGAACAAACACCATTCTAAATACAACCTATATTTATGTTTATTTATTTTCCCTTTTGTACTTTAACTATTTGCACATCATTATAACACTGTACACAGTCATAATATGACATTTGAAATGTCTTCATTCTTTTGGAACTTTTGTGAGTGTAAAGTTCACTGTTCATTTTTTATTGTTTATTTTACTTTGTTTATTATCTATTTCACTTGCTTTGGCAACGTAAACTAATGTTTCCCATGCCAATAAATCCCTTAAATTGAAATTGAATGAAGAAAGGGAGAGAGAGAGAGCTATATTGAATCTCTATTAGAAGATATTAACATCCTCTTTTATTGTAAGACTGATAAAGAAGTGTGTAATCTGCTAATGAAATTAAAGGTTAGAATAGAAGGATGGACAAAATAGTGATATTTAGCTGCCGTGGCAAGGGGAGCTAGATAAAACAATTGTTTGTGAAAAAAAGTGTTTGTATTTCATTTACACTAGGGAACATCACATCAATAATAATTTATAATTTCACGGCCTCAGTGTAATTGTATCAGCAGACATTTCTATTGTTTCTCTCTTATAAGACGAAGTGCATTGTTTTATTCTTGGGTTTGAAATGTGCTGCAGAGGGGGAAGGAACAGAATGGTTCCATTCCATTTCAGTTTCCGTTAGTTAAAAGCACAAGGCGAATAGAATGCTTCCATTCTATTTCAGTTCCATTTGTACTTTTAATGCCTAAAAGACACATTCGGTGAACATGGTGACTAAGATTTATTTTACTTCACCAAAAACACACCTCTTTTCTATATTGTTTATTTCCACAGGGAGTCCAGTCCCAAACACCAGATGGTTTTGTGAATAGGTTGGTAAAGCTGTCTCCTTTCTACCAACTCACTGTGGTACACATTACACCTTGGAACAAGATCCTATCCAAATCTTAACCACAAAAACATGTAAAATATGACTTCATCCCTCCTCTAAGTTCTCGGAAAGTTCAGTTCCATGTTAAAGAAACCATGTTAATCACAAAAGCCGATTAGAGTAATGTATGGGAAATAAATCTACGCAGCTTCACAAAAGCGTCATTGACTTTGCAGTCATTTTGTCCCCAATATTCCAGTCCTGTCCAACAGTTACGTGCATTTGGACTGCTAGTTGTCAGTCTGCTTTAATAGCCATGGAAGTCCTACAATAATAACCAAATGGATCACAGTTTGTCTGGGCAACACAGGACTCCATTGTTCCGCTGGCTAGCAGGTCGTTATTGGAACAGAATTTTTTCTCATTTTCAATGATTTAACTGGCTATATAAAGGTTACATAAGCAAATACACGCTCCCTTCTTGTCTTTGGCAGTTGTGTCTGAGCAAATAAAAGGCGCTAAGAATAGCCAGAGCACAGGCGACGACACCTGTAATAGTGTCTGTGTTTACACTGTCTTTTAGTTGACTATTATGTAATCAGAAGGAGACAGCCAGTGCTCTCTGATCAGTAGAGAGTGCTCCTTAGGTCTGTCGGTGAACTTGAAAGATTCTGGATAAGTAATGCTTTGGTGTGTGTGTGTGTGTGTGTGTGTGTGTGTGTGTGTGTGTGTGTGTGTGTGTGTGTGTGTGTGTGTGTGTGTGTGTGTGTGTGTGTGTGTGTGTGTGTGTGTGTGTGTGTGTGTGTGTGTGTGTGTGTGTGTGTTCGCCAACAAATGCAGTGGGCTGTCTAGTAGTGCCAAATAACCTGTTGAACATGAAACCACATACAAGACTAGACCAGCACTCAACACTGCCAATGGTCACCGCCCAAGAATAGATGTCTGTCAGATACACGTCAATTACCGTTTCATTAAGCGGGGTCGCCGTGAAATCAATCCCCCGGAATTGGGAGTGGACAGAATGAATGGGGCGAACTGTTGCGAATTAGCTAATGATCGCAAAGACAGGGGAGATTGATTGAGGCTTTGCTGGGGAGAGAATGCATTTCTCTTTGTGTGTGTGTGTGTGTGTGTGTGTGTGTGTGTGTGTGCATGTGTGTGTGTGTGTGTGTGTGTGTGTGTGTGTGTGTGTGTGTGTGTGTGTGTGTGTGTGTGTGTGTGTGTGTGTGTGTGTGTGTGTGTGCGTGCGTGTATGGTACAGTGCATTCTAGGTACTCACAGGGCACTTAGTGATGCTCTGTTCCCATTGGCTCATGCTGACGCTCTCCTCCAGTGTGGTGCACTTCCTCAACACCAGGTCCCAGCCACAATACGGGTCCCTCGCCCCCACACACGCCCTGACAGAGAGGAGACATATTGACTGATTCATTGATTCATATATTAATTAGTGAGAGAAAAGGTGAGAGGGTGTGAAAAGGTTATTCCTCAGTCATGTTCTGATCTGTAAACTTTTTAGGAATAAGCAAGACTATCACAAACTATTATCACAGTACAGATTTGTCATGGGACCAGTCTAATACCAGCTCAACCCCCTTCTGGCTTTTCCAGGTCTCTGTTTAGGAGGCGTAGAGGTTTCCAGCACAATAAAGTACCTGATGTCTCCTCTTCTGTCATGCAAATAAGAGAGCCGTGTCACAACCTACACTCATCTCTGAGACACAGACAGATGGTATTAGCTATAGTAATAGTCTGTCGAATATAATAGTGATAGATTGTGTACTGACACACACTCGCACGTCTGTCAGAAGAGAAAAAATAACAGTTTATAATCTACTCAGGTGTTACTGACCCAGGTGTTACCCTCCATCTCCATCTCTAAATCTAAACCAGAGAATAACTTATGTCTTTGTGAGATGAAAATTGCAGATTGGTTTTCACCTATTTGCTGTGGTTTCTCCAAATCTCTTCATTGGAGTCTGTCTTTGTAAATCATGCATTGCGTCCGAAATGGCACCCTGTTCATATAGTGCACTATTTTTGACCAGAGCCCTATCAAAAGTAGTGCACTAAATAGGGAATATGGTGCCATTTAATACACAGTAAGTCTTTGTGAATCATGTGTCTACTGTTATCCTTGGCACTGTGTTCATATCCAGGCCTCTGCTCTGAACGATCTGGTACCTCTGTCAGAAACTCAATATGTCTCATTAACATACTCCCACTACAATAGCCACAGCAGCTGAGGGGACAAGAAGGCCGAGCACTATATTACATTGGCATCATGCCAGGCCCACTATAATTGGATTAATTAACAAGTAATTAGCTTGTAACAACTATGAAACTACATGCAGTTGTGGAGAAGTAGTGTATGTGTGTGGGTCTGTGGGTGGGTCTTTGTCTGAAACCTAATCTCTGGTGGACAGATTCTCATGGACAGATGAAACGTTGAGAATCTGTCAAGGCACACGTATAATTATGTGATTACGAGCAGCAGTAGTTTCTGGTTTTGGGTTTTTGTGATTGATTATTTGGACGAATCAGGATTGGGCAAAGGTGGTGCTTAAGCTGGTGCGGTGTTATTGAAGCCCGTGATGAACGGTTTCCACTAGATTCCACAGCAACACAGTCAAAATTGGCTATATTGTAAAAATTCATCAACACAATAATGCGCTTTTTGACCATGATTAACACAGGTGAAATTAGTGGAAGGGTTTGGCTGAGAGTTTCCATTTCCACGGGAGGACACCTCGCCTCCTTCCTTTGCACAAAGGTAATCACAATTGTTAACGGCATACACCCCAGAAGTAAAACAGGAAATTACAAACCTTGGTAAAATAATTTTACTTCTGGGTTACCAAGATTATCTGTAACCTGAAGACTTGTTTTAGCTCCATAAAATAATGTCTAGACTTTAGCTCAGTTGGCTAACATATTCTTGTTCACCTGGATTGCACAGCTTTGATACCTAGGAGGTTGTGTGTGTGTGTGTGTGTGTGTGTGTGTGTGTGTGTGTGTGTGTGTGTGTGTGTGTGTGTGTGTGTGTGTGTGTGTGTGTGTGTGTGTGTGTGTGTGTGTGTGTGTGTGTGTGTGTGTGTGTGTGCGTGCGTGCGTGCGTGCGTGCGCGCGTGTGTGCATGCGTACACGTCTGTGTGTACTACTCACTCTCTGGTCTTGTGGAAGTTGCATCTCATCAGTGGTATCTTGATGACCTGGTCCCTGACCCCGACGTACAGCTCACTGCTGCTGTGAAGGATCAGGAGGCTTCTGATTGGTTGTCTCCTCCTGGGCGGGAACAACTCAATCTCATCCAATAGACAGCTGCCCATGGACTGGTTCAGAGGAGACAGGACCTTACGGATGGTTCCATAATCTGGAGAGGAGAGAGTAGGAGAAGGAGGTAGATAAAAAAAGAGGGAACATTTCTGTCTCATATGTATTAAACAGTATTCTTCTTTTTCAAAGGGAGTGGATGAGGGAGAGGAAGTCACCATTGACTCTATATTTGGCAAAGTTGCAACATGCCCAATCAACTACAATAGCTTACTCCCTCTGGAAAAGTACACTACATGACCAAAAGTATGTGGAAACCTGCTCGTCAAACATCTCATTCCAAAATCATGGGCATTAATATGGAGTTGGTCCTTCTTTAACTGCTATAACAGCCTCCACTCTTCTGGGAAGGCATTCCACTCCGTGTTGGAACATTGCTGCATGGACTTGCTTCCATTCAGCCACAAGAGCATTAGTGAGGTCGGGCACTGATGTTGGGCATTTAGGCCTGGCTCGCAGTCGGCATTCCAATTTATCCAAAAGGTGTTTGGTGGGGTTGAGGTCAGGGCTTTTTGCAGGCCAGTCAAGCTCTTCCACACTGATCTCGACACACCATTTCTGTATGGACCTCGCTTTGTGCATGGGGACATTGTCATGCTGAAATAGGAAAGAGTCTTCCCCAAACTGTTGCCACAAAGTTGGAAGCACATAATCATCCAGAATGTGTGTGCTGTAGTGATTTCCCTTCACTGGAACTAAGGGGCCTAGCTCTAACCATGAAAAACAGCCCCAGACCATAATTCCTCCCCTACCAGACAGTTGGTACTGTGCATTCGGACAGGTAGCGTTCTCCTGGCATCCGCCAAACTCAGATTCGTCCATCGGACTGACAGACGGTAAAGCGTGATTCATCACTCCAGAGAACTAATTTCCACTTCTCCAGAGACCAATGGCGGCGAGCTTTACACCACTCCAGCCGATACTTGGCATTGCGTATGGTGATATTACTCTTGTGTGCGGCTGCTCGGCCATGGAAACCCATTTCATGAAGCTCCCGATGAACAGTTCTTGTGCTGACATTGCTTCCACAGGAAGTTTGGAACTCGGTAGTGAGTGTTGCAACCGAGGACAAAAGATTTTTACAGGCTACGCGCTTCAGCACTCAGGGGTCCCATTCTGTGAGCTTGTGTGGCTTATCACTTCGCGGCTGAACCGTTGTTGCTCATAGAAGTTTCCCCTTCACAATATCAGCACTTACAGTTGACTGGGGCAGCTCTAGCAGGGCTGAAATGAGTCTAACTGACTTGTTGGAAAGGTAGCATCCTATGACGGTGCCATGTTGAAAGTTACTGAGCTGATCAGGCCATTCTACTGTCAATTTTTGTCTATGGAGATTGCATGGCTGTGTACTCGATTTCATACACCTGTCAACAACAGATGTGACTGAAATAGCCAAATTCACTAATTTAAAGTGTTTTTAGACATGCTAAACTGCCATCATAGGAAGTCTTGATTTACAGATTAGGTCAGCATTTATAAAATGACCTCTGTGGTCCAGTACTGTAATGTTTCATGCAGATTGCCTCCATTCAATTCCATTTATTCTTGGCAAGAATGGGAACATCCCATGTGATTGCATAAGATACAGAATTTGGAGGCAACTCAAGCAAACATCGTCAATTATACATGTATTCCCTGCAGGGAGGGGAATGTAATTAGATCTAAGAAAGTTGAATTCCTATTCCCTAACACAAAGCTTCAAGGTGGTAAAATACAAAAGTACAGTCCTGCCCCGAAGTAGAGTTTTTCACTGCGGCAGCAATGGATGTTTTATAGATCTGTAGGGAAACTGATATCCGAGATACTCAGAAATTGATGACTACACTTGACTAAAAGCTACAAGCAAAGAAATGTTGGAAATAGTTTGGTTCAACATGCTACAATAGTGTTAGCGTTCATGGCTAGATCCTGCCTAAAAACAGTTTGTTTTGTCTATTTTATAAAAACAGGAATTAAAGAGGATTTGTGTGGTTTACAAAGCCAAAAGTTGGAAAAACATTGTACGACACTACCTAGTTGTTCGGCCCTCTAGTAAAACAAATCAGGTACCAGAGAATGGTCCCAATCAGAGCAGTGCACTAGAGCGCTAATAGCCAGTGATTAGCTATGTATGCTAGCCGTTGCTAATGGCCCTGGCACTGGTTCAGATGTTTTCATTAGGGTCTGGTTAGCATCCAGAAACTTGTCTGCTCTGTGTGAACCCACCGATCTCATTGCCGCATTGATCACACAGACACACTCACGCACGTATAAGCACACATCCACACACAATGAGAGTGGAGATACACACACTCACTCATGCACATACAAACACACACAAACACAATGGGAGCAATGTTTTGTTAGCAGGACCGTCAGACAGACAGAAATGCCCCAAGGCTAGTGATGCAGAACAGGTGGAGAAGGGATCCAGAAATAACAGGGGCACAGAATGAGACAGAGCATGGCTGTATAATCCAGCAGCGTAAGAGGAGGTTAAGCCTTCCAGTCTGGTTGCTGTGTTACATACTTCCCGTCCACTGTCTGGTTGCTGTGTTACATACTTCCCGTCCACTGTCTGGTTGCTGTGTTACATACTTCCTGTCCTCTGTCTGGTTGCTGTGTTACATACTTCCTGTCCTCTGTCTGGTTGCTGTGTTACATACTTCCTGTCCTCTGTCTGGTTGCTGTGTTACATACTTCCTGTCCTCTGTCTGGTTGCTGTGTTACATACTTCCCGTCCACTGTCTGGTTGCTGTGTTACATACTTCCCGTCCACTGTCTGGTTGCTGTGTTACATACTTCCCGTCCACTGTCTGGTTGCTGTGTTACATACTTCCCGTCCACTGTCTGGTTGCTGTGTTACATACTTCCCGTCCACTGTCTGGTTGCTGTGTTACATACTTCCTGTCCACTGTCTGGTTGCTGTGTTACATACTTCCCGTCCACTGTCTGGTTGCTGTGTTACATACTTCCCGTCCACTGTCTGGTTGCTGTGTTACATACTTCCCGTCCACTGTCTGGTTGCTGTGTTACATACTTCCCGTCCACTGTCTGGTTGCTGTGTTACATACTTCCCGTCCACTGTCTGGTTGCTGTGTTACATACTTCCTGTCCTCTGTCTGGTTGCTGTGTTACATACTTCCCGTCCACTGTCTGGTTGCTGTGTTACATAATTCCCGTCCACTGTCTGGTTGCTGTGTTACATACTTCCTGTCCTCTGTCTGGTTGCTGTGTTACATAATTCCCGTCCACTGTCTGGTTGCTGTGTTACATAATTCCTGTCCTCTGTCTGGTTGCTGTGTTACATACTTCCTGTCCACTGTCTGGTTGCTGTGTTACATAATTCCTGTCCACTGTCTGGTTGCTGTGTTACATACTTCCCGTCCACTGTCTGGTTGCTGTGTTACATACTTCCCGTCCACTGTCTGGTTGCTGTGTTACATACTTCCTGTCCACTGTCTGGTTGCTGTGTTACATACTTCCCGTCCACTGTCTGGTTGCTGTGTTACATACTTCCTGTCCACTGTCTGGTTGCTGTGTTACATACTTCCCGTCCACTGTCTGGTTGCTGTGTTACATACTTCCCGTCCACTGTCTGGTTGCTGTGTTACATAATTCCCGTCCACTGTCTGGTTGCTGTGTTACATAATTCCTGTCCTCTGTCTGGTTGCTGTGTTACATACTTCCTGTCCACTGTCTGGTTGCTGTGTTACATACTTCCTGTCCACTGTCTGGTTGCTGTGTTACATACTTCCCGTCCACTGTCTGGTTGCTGTGTTACATACTTCCCGTCCTCTGTCTGGTTGCTGTGTTACATAATTCCCGTCCACTGTCTGGTTGCTGTGTTACATACTGTACCTGTGTTTTTCACATTACCGCCATGCTTCCCCTTGACAGGCGACTGGTTGCAATTTCATGGTGTTTAACATTTCTCAGTGAGGGATTGAGTGTGTGGAAAAGGATGGTGTGTGTGTGTCTGGGGGGGGGGGTGAGTCTGCTGGATGGGCAAGGTTGTGTGCCTCTGTGTGTGTGTGTGTGTGTGTGCTGCTGCATATGGAGGACACATGGCAGTTCATTGCGATCCCATTAATGTCAGCTGAATGAAAGCTTTGATGTCTCCTCAGAGCTACACATCTAATGCCATCATTCACCTTCCTGAACCACTCCACCATGTGCAGAGTCAAAGGGCTAGGAATCAGATAGTCACACACGCGCACACGCACACACACACACACACACGCACACGCACACGCACACGCACACACACACACACACACACACACACACACACACACACACACACACACACACACACACACACACACACACACTTCAATTTTACCTGTGGCCAGGTAGATGATGTGGAACAGCATGTCTTTGCCCTGCACCACGTCCACAGCTACGTGGGAGAAGCGGATATTATCCTCCATAAAGTAAGGGACAGGCTGGACCGGCTGAACCACCTCATTCATCAGCAGGAACTTCTGGGCATCCTGCAGGTTCCTCTCTGTCAGATTCACGTAGGAGCCGTAGTCTATGGTACCACACTTGAGGGAGAAAGAGAGGGACAGAGATCATATATTTGTGCTTCCCATGACTGTGTTTTTGTATTTTAATGCAATATATACAGTACCAGTCAAAGTGTTTGGACACACCTACTCATTCCAGGTTTTTTATTAATTTTTTAAACTATGTTCTACATTGTAGAATAATAGTGAAGACATCAAAACTATGAAATAACATATACTATGGAATCATGTAGTAACCAAAAAATTGTTAAACAAATCCAAATATATCTTATATTTGAGATTCTACAAAGTAGCCATCCTTTGCCTTGATGACAGCTTACAGAACTGAGGAAGTGACTACTTTTCTGAAACTATTGGATTGGCTGGCTTCAACTAATGGCAGGGCTGTATCTAGAACTGCACGTTGAAGATAGAAATAGAATGAATAGAGCACACACAATCTCCTGTACTATTCCAATCTATCTGAGAGTCTTATTGGATCTACACAATACATTTATTTCAGAACATTTTGTAAATGTTTATTCTCCTGAATATCCATTGCCCCAGGTGTACAGTCAAATCAAACCAATTAATCAATTATATTTTGTACAGAAAAGTATAAATAAGTTGTGATACTCAACTACTGACTCTTCCAACATGCCACTGAAAAGTTTGAAAGCTGCAATTAATTGTATGATACCTGAAAATACTGCAGAGTAATTCAAATCCTTTCGCAAACATTGGAAACAGCAAGTTGGATGCTTAGCAAAAACAACTTTGAACCTCTTTGTCCATCTGAGGGTAAATGTTCTTGTTACAAACACACACTATACCATCTTTAAAGGGATAGTTTACTCAGACTAAAACTAACAGATTTTCCACCTACCTTGGCTGTAGTTGATTCATGAAGGCAGTTTTGGGATATTTAGTTTCCTTTTGACACTCAATAGCCATCAAGAACTTGATGCCAAGTGTGACTGTATTACCTTATGTCTCACTCATTGTGAAAATATATTTGTTAGTCATTTAGAAGCTGCAAATGTGGTCTACTCTAATGTTGAGGTGATTCCATGTAACTCATATATTTCATTCTAGACTATAAACTATATTAAGATGAATATCTAAGAGCCCCCTAAACCACATGCTTATGATCATATATTTAGACTAATTCAACTAACTGTCGTAGCTTTTTGGCAGCCATCAAAATATATATTTTTTTGCTTTCAAATAACTTCCATATATTAAAATACCTTAAAATATTTTGGGGTTTTCTGAGAGATATTCCAATACTTTCAATATTATGTTGTTTTTCTGAGACCTGTACTTGAATATGAAAGAAAATATTTGCCTTTTAGTTGAAATGTCATAACCTATATTTGACGACCTTGAGTTTTTGAAAAGGTAGTATTTTCAAATGAACTACAAAACATAACTATTTTCTACCCAGGTCTGGTACTAACTGTATGTATGGCTTATAGTATAGTGAGATATGCATGTAAAATGTATTATAACAACCATTGGGAAATCATCAATAAGAGTTTTGTGCAAAACACATCAATCTCTCTCTGACAGTGAGTTAAACGATGAATTCATTTTGCATTTAAAAGTGAGAGATGACTATCTGCACTCAGACACACCCACCCCAGTCTGATGGTATATGAACTGTTAATACACAGCAACATGATTCACCATTATCTATGACTGCTGGATCAATTCATACAGTTTAAGAGAAAAGGGAGATATTTCTCTAGACAGATAGGTCACTAACCATTCAATCAATGGCCAGGGTGTGTGTGAGTAATGATTTCACAGGAAGTTGGGGAAAGATCCATGTTGGTGTGTGTGTGTATTCGTGTATGTGTGTGTGTTTGTCTCTCTCTCGCTCTGTGTGTGTGTTTGTTTGTGTGTAGGGTGCTAGATATATGGGCAGGCCATTTTACATCAATGCAGGGCTGCCATAAATCCAAAGCTCGTAAATCGAATCCTCCAACATTGACAAATACTTGATGAAGATGTCACCCCAACCTAGATAAAGTGTGCTGTACTCCAACAGTGAAATGTGTGTGTGTGCGTGTGCGTGTGCGTGTGCGTGTGCGTGTGTGTGTGTGTGTGTGTGTGTGTGTGTGTGTGTGTGTGTGTGTGTGTGTGTGTGTGTGTGTGTATGCATGTGTGTGCGTGCGTGCGTGTGTCAAATGGTGCATTTCAGAGCAATTCCCCCTGAGCTTGGAAAAGGCTGGTTTACACACACACATACACTTTATCCTCTCTAACAGGGTCCTGTGCAGACCTACACAGCCACAGTGGGCAGGGCAAGGCTTTGGTCAGATACTACAAGCCAGAGGAAATTGGTTTCCATCCAGGCAATTTCTCCTAGCCTCAAGTGACTGGAATCTGTGTGTGTGTGTGTTTCTTCATGTGCAAATATGTGTGTCTATCAAGAGTAAAACTCGCTGACCAAGTTCACCTTAGGCTTTTGGTTACATGAGTGATATGGAACATGTGTGTGCAGCCGGCCGTGTCTGTAGCCGCGCGTGTGTGTGTGTGTGTGTGTGCGCCCTCCACTGGCTCCCCCAACCCCTTGAGAAAATGAAATCACATTCAGACTGTTGTGGGTAGATTAGCCTGTAGGCCATCTGCTAAGCCTGCTAGCCCTGAGAACTGCTAGCCCTGAGAACTGCTAGCCCTGAGAGCTGCTAGCCCTGAGAACTGCTAGCCCTGAGAGCTGCTAGCCCTGAGAGCTGCTAGCCCTGAGAACTGCTTGCCCTGAGAGCGGCTAGCCCTGAGAACTGCTAGCCCTGAGAACTGCTAGCCCTGAGAACTGCTAGCCCTGAGAGCTGCTAGCCCTGAGAACTGCTAGCCCTGAGAACTGCTAGCCCTGAGAGCTGCTAGCCCTGAGAACTGCTAGCCCTGAGAGCTGCTAGCCCTGAGAGCTGCTAGCCCTGAGAACTGCTAGCCCTGAGAGCTGCTAGCCCTGAGAGCTGCTAGCCCTGAGAGCTGCTAGCCCTGAGAGCTGCTAGCCCTGAGAACTGCTAGCCCTGAGAACTGCTAGCCCTGAGAGCTGCTAGCCCTGAGAACTGCTAGCCCTGAGAGCTGCTAGCCCTGAGAACTGCTAGCCCTGAGAGCTGCTAGCCCTTCCAGCCATACACCATTCTCTCTGTGTCCTGACTAAAAAGCACAGAGCTTTAAAGCTAAGGTTTCCAAATCCTCCCTCTGTTCCACAGCCCTATGGGGTCAGAGCATAGCCGCGGGAAGTAGGGGTGCTGAGGGTTTTATTAAAAAAATTAAACAACATTTAAAAATATATATTGTTTTCACAAGAGTAGTGTACTGGACCTTTAATACACGGAACAATAATATAAATGCAACATGTAAAGTGTTGCTCCTATGTTTTCTGAGCTGAAAAAAAATATCACTGAAATGTTCCATATGCACAAAAAGCTTATTTCTATCAAATTTTCTGCACAAATTTGTTTACATCACTGTTAGTGAGCATTTCTCCTTGGTCAAATTAATCCATCCACCTGAAAAGTGTGGCATATCAAGAAGCTGATTAAACAGCATGATCATTACCTTGTACCTTGTACGGTGAACAATAAAAGGCCACTCTAAAATGTGCAGTTTTGTCACACAACACAATGCCACAGATGTCTCAACTTTTGAGGGAGTGTACAATTGGCATGCTGACTGCAGGAATGTCCACCAGAGCTGTTGCCAGATAATTTAATGTTAATTTCTCTACCATAAGCCGCTTCCAATGTCGTTTTAAAGAATTTGGCAGTATGTCCAACTGGCCTCACAACCACAGACCACGTGTAACCACGCCAGCCCAGGACATCCACATACAGTTTCTTCACCAGCCGGATCGTCTGAGACGAGCCACCCGTACAGCTGATGAATCTGTGGGTTTGCACAACTGAAGCATTTCTGCACAAACTGTCAGAAACCGTCTCAGGCAAGCTCATCTGCGTGCTCGTCATCATCACCAGGGTCTTGAACTGACTGTAGTTCGGCGTTGTAACTGACTTCAGTGGGAAAATGCTCACCTTCGATGACCACTGACACGCTGGAGAAGTGTGCTCTTCATGGATGCATCTTGATTCCAACTGTACTGGGCCGATGGCAGACAGTGTGTACGGCGTCATGTGGGTGAGCGGTTTGCTTATGTCAACGTTGTGAACAGAGTGCCCCATGGTGGCGGTGGGGTTATAGTATGGGCAGGCATAAGCTATCGACAACAAACACAATTGTGTTTTATGATTGGCAATTTGAATGCACAGAGATACTTGGGCCCATTGCCGTGCCATTAATCCGCCACCATCACCTCATGTTTCTCCATGATAATGCACGGACCCATTTTGCAAGGATCTGTACACAATTCCTGGAAGCTGAAAATGTCCCAGTTCTTCCATGGCCTGCATACCGTACTCACCAGACATGTCACCCATTGAGCATGTTTGGATGCTCTGGATCGACATGTACGACAGTGTGTTCCAGTTCCCATTTATATCCAGCAACTTCGCACAGCCATTGAAGAGGAGTGGGACAACATTCCACAGGCCACAATCAACAGCCTGTTCAACTTTATACAAAGGAGATGTGTCACGCTGCATGAGGCAAATGGTGGTCACACCAGATACTGACTGGTTTTCTGATCCACTCCCCTACCTTTTTTTTTTAAAGGTATCTATGAGCAACAGATGCATATCTGTATTCCCAGTCATGTGAAATCCATTGATTAGGGCCTAATTTATTTATTTAAATCGACTGATATGAACTGTAACTCAGTAAAATCTTGGAAATTGTTGCATTTTGCATTCATATTTTCGTTCATTGAAGTATTATTCGAGCGATATTGACGTCTGTAGCGTGGGCAAAAGCATGTTTTTAGCATCTCCACTTTGGCAAAAAAGGTAGTTGTATAATTAAGAACATGACTCAATAGTTGGAGTTGTAAGAGTCGTTGCCCTGTCCCTTTCTCTTTGATTGTCATTTTAATGGAATCCATGAAGAACAAAACCCAGGCCTCAGACATTTACATCAAAAAGTGCAAAGGTATAGGCAAAGAAACAAAACATCCACTTCAAATAAAATATTTTTCTTGATCAAATAACATAGAAAACAACCACTTTTTGTGCAGTATTAATTTACCATCGTTACAAACCACATAATGTACATTACTGTATTGTACACAAGCTGGTCATCTAGGTTTGTAACTAGACTTTCCATCACCATGAAGAAAAACAATGTACAGTAGAGTAATTGAGTACATTGAGACATCAAATGGTTTGTGATGATGTGGATGACTTGGTTGAGCATGGCGCTTGCAATGCTAGGGTTGTGGGTTTGAAAAAGCATGCAAATGTATGTACTCCCTACTGTAAGTTGTTTTGGATAAGAGTGTCTACTGAAAAGGAATGAAGACCATTTCAGTTTTCACATAGAAATAAGTTTGCAAAGTATTTCAAGAAACTGGAAAACATATATCAAGCAACTATTTTTATATTCCAACAGTATTATCAGATTAACTGTTTTGTACAGAGTCAAGTTACAAATGCTGGTAAACATTCAAATACATTTAGTTAATTTTTCACAAAAGTCATGCACTGAGCCTTCACTAGTCCTGTATTAGTGGACAGATAAAGACATCTTCAGCGTGGGCAACAAAACATTTATTCTGCACCCCCCAACAGGCAAAAAAGAATCGCAGCACCCCCACAGCCAAACAAATTTCCGTGGCTATGGGTCAGAGAGGCTTCAGAGAATGAAGTGCCATTCGTGATAGGTAGAAGTTGCCCTGAAAACAGATCTAGGATCAGATTACCCTCAACCCACTCCTAACCTTAAACTATAAGGGAGATGTAATAACACCTGGTCCTGGGTCAGTGGTTAGGGGCAACTTCTTCCGGCTCCAGTGAAAGTACTGTAGTGGTGCGATTGGGATGTTGTAAATTTCACATCAGTGAGTTTTATAACGCGAGGTCGTCATTATTAACAGGTTTGTGAGGAGATTGAAAGAGAGAGAGTGAGAGAGAATGAATTAATGAGAGGGAGTGTACAGGGACTCTGGGGCTTGCTCATCAGCCCTACACACAAGCACGCACGCACACACACACACACACACTCAAGCACGCACACAAACAAACACAAACACAAACACAAATGCATACCCACCCATACACATAACCACACGCACACATGTATATACTGTACTCGATACCATCTACTGCATCTTGCCTATGCCGTTCTGTACCATCACTTATTCATATATCTTTATGTACATATTCTTTATCCCTTTGCACTTGTGTGTATAAGGTAGTAGATGTGGAATTGTTAGGTTAGATTACTCGTTGGTTATTACTGCATTGTCAGAACTAGGAGCACAAGCATTTCGCTACACTCGCATTAACATCTGCTAACCATGTGTATGTGACAAATACAATTTGATTTGATTTGACACACACTTTCTGTTGTATGCGATTATGTTTGTGTGTGTTGGTTAATTGGACAGAGTTGTTGAGGTGATAAAATCTCTCAGAATAACCAGGTGAAAGCCTGAGTCCATGACGGCTAGATGTCCACCAGAGCTGACTGTCCATTGGAAAACAGACACAGGCGCGGTCGTCCGTCGCCATCTCAGATGTAAGATCTTAATTTGATCACTCTTTTGTTGCTGACAATATTCCTGCACAGCAGGAAATGCAAACTTAGTGTATTTGAGTTTTTAAAACATTTATAATTTCCAATTAAAAAAAAACAACTTAATTTGCCTTAATGAAAAATGTATCAACCCCTACAAAAACGGCCATTAATTATAATCCACATAATAATTCACATTTTCTGTTGCTGCAGGATGATTTTCCTGCTGTAGCAAACTGGCTCAAATTAAGATCCAACATCTGTAAGGCACTGACCTGAGTCATACATCTGTCTTGTCACACTATGGTAGTAGCTATTAGCCTGATTTGTTATATTCAATTGGTCATATTCAACTTTAAAAACTGATTCAGGCTCATCCCTCCCAAAACATATCCCAATCTGATCCGGCTTAACCCTGATAGAACAACTACCTAGCTGAGCTCATGGCTCAAGGCCTTGTTTCTACAATAGGGATAACAGATTTTCCTGTGAGCTGTGTTGGCGGCCATGCTGGAGTTCCTTACCTGAAAGTCAGGGTTAGGGTTGGGGTAGGTGTATATTTACCTGAAAGTCAGGGTTAGGGTTGGGGTAGGTGTATATTTACCTGAAAGTCAGGGTTAGAGTTGGGGTAGGTGTATATTTACCTGAAAGTCAGGTGTATACTTGGTTTAATGACATGTCTGTAGACAATTAGAATGTGACAAGTGTCACTGGTCAAAACAACATTTAGTTTATACTCTGGTGGAATGTCTGTCAACCGGCGCTGCGACTGTTTCCTTGTTGCACAGACATGAAAAAAGTTAATGTCTCTGCAAACTTCGCAATGCCTGTTGTCGTGGTTACTGGGCTGCTACAGCAACAAGACCAAATCCACTGTGACAAGTAGTTCTAAAATTCTCATATAGAATGACCTACTTTTATTTTGTCACACACACAACCAAAAGCAAATTTCTGTAAACTCGCCATCATTACCTTGTAATTAATTATGTTGTTGTGGTGGGTTTATTTTCCTTTAATAATTAATAAAAAGTAGCTAAAGTTAAGGCGTTGTCAGCTATACTCTGGTCATTATTTGAACTGGTTAGCCAGCTAGCTACCTAGCTAACAAGCTACTAACGAACCAAAACATTGTTTAGACAGTTGCTTTTAGTTGCCTTGCTTGCTAGGTGGACATTTACCACATTCATTTTTAAATGGATGGGTTTATTGGTGTTCAAATAGAGCAAGCTGCTGAAGCCCAGTGCCTTGGGTTCATGCATGTTAACATCAGAAGTCTCCTCCATAAGTTTGCTTTATTCACTGCTTTAGCACACTTCGCCAACCCTGATGTCCTAGCTATGTCTGAATCCTGGCTTAGGAAGGCCACCAAAAATTCTGAAATTTCCATCCCCAACTACAACATTTTCCGTCAAGACAGAACTGATAAAGGGAGTGGAATTGCAATATACTGTAGAGATCTGTCATACTATCCAGGTCTATGCCCAAAGTTCGAGTTTATACTTTTAAAGATCCATCTCTCCAAAAATAAGTCCCTCACTGTTGCTGCTTGTTATAGACCCCTCTCCGCTCCCAGCTGTGCCCTGGACACCATATGTGAATTGATTGCCCCCCATCTATCGTCAGAGTTCGTAATGCTAGTTGACCTAAATTGGGATATGCTTAACACCCCGGCCGTCCGACAATCTAAGCTAGATCCCCTTAATCTCACAAACATTATCAAGGAACCTACCAGGTACAACCCCAAATCCGTAAACATGGACACCCTCATAGATATCATCCTGACCAACTTGCCCTCTAAATACACCTCTGCTGTTTTCAACCAGGATCTCAGCGGTCACTGATTCATTCCCTGCGTCCGTTATGGGTCCACGGTCAAATGACCACCCCTCATCACTGTCAAATGCTCCCTAAAACACTTCTGCAAGCAGGCCTTTCTAATTGACCTGGCCTGGGTATCCTGGAAGGATATTGACCTCATCCCGTCAGTAGAGGATGCCTGGTTATTCTTTAAAAGTGCTTTCCTCAACATCTTAAATAAGCATGCCCCTTTCAAAAATTGTAGAACCAAGAACAGATATTGCCCTTGGTTAACTCCAGGCTAGACTGACCTTGACCAGCACAAAAACACCCTGTGGCATACTGCACTAGCTTCGAATAGTCCCCGCGATATGCAACTTTTCAGGGAAGTCAGGAACCAATATACACAGTCAGTTAGGAAAGCAAAGGCTAGCTTTTTCAAACAGAAATTTGCATCCTGCAGCAATAATTCCAAAAAGTTTTTGGACACTGTAAAGTCCATTAAGAATACCTCCTCCCAGCTGCACACTGCACTGAGACTAGGAAACACTGTCACCACTGATAAATCCACGATAATTGAGAATTTCAATAAGCATTTCTCTACGGCTGGCCATGCTTTCCACCTGGCTACCCCAACCCCAGCCAACAGCTCTGCACCCCCCGCAGCAACTGTTCCAAGCCCCCCGCTTCTCCTTCACCCAAATCCAGACAGCTGGCGTTCTGAAAGAGCTGCAAAATCTGGATCCCTACAAATCAGCTGGTTTAGACAATCTGGACCCTCTCTTCCTAAAATTATCCGCCGCCATTGTTGCAACCCCTATTACTAGTCTGTTCAACCTCTCTTTCGTATCGTCTGAGATTACCAAAGATTGGAAAGCGGCTGTGGTCATCCCCCTCTTCAAAGGGGGAGACACTCTAGACCCAAACTGTTACAGACCTATATCCATCCTGCCCTGCCTTTCTAAGGTTTTTGAAATCCAAGTGAACAAACAGATCGTCCGACCATTTCGAATCCCACCGTACCTTGTCTGCTATGCGATCTGGTTTCCGAGCTGGTCACGGGTCCACCTCAGCCACCCCCATGTCCTAAACGATATCATAACCGCCATCGATAAAAGACAGTACCGTGCAGCCATCTTCATCGACCTGGCCAAGGCTTTCGACTCTGTCAATCACCGTATTCATATCGGCAGACTCAACAGCCTTGGTTTCTCTACTGGCTGCCTCGCCTGGTTCACTAACTACTTCTCTGATAGAGTTCAGTGTATGAAATCGGAGAGCCTGTTGACCGGACCTCTGGCAGTCTCTATGGGGGTGCCACAGGGTTAAATTCTCGGGCCGACTCTTTTCTCTGTATATATCAATGATTTCGCTCTTGCTGCGGATGATTCTTTGATCCACCTCTACGCAGACGACACCATTCTGTATACATCTACAACATTCCTTCCGTGGCCTCCAGCTGCTTTTAAATGCTAGTAAAACTAAATGCATGCTCTTCAACCGATCGCTGCCCGCACCCGCCCGCCCGACTAGCGTCAATACTCTGGACGGTTCTGACTTAGAATATGTGGACAACGATAAATACCTAGGTGTCTGGCTAGACTGTAAACTCTCCTTCCAGACTCACATTAAACTCTCCAATCCAAAGTTAAATCTAGAATCTGCTTCCTATTTCGCACCAAAGCATCTTTCACTCATGCTGCCAAACATACCCTCGTAAAACTGACTATCCTACCGATCCTTGACTTCAGCGATGTCATTTACAAAATAGCCTCCAATACTCTACTCAGCAAATTGTATGCAGTTTATCACAGTGCCGTCCGTTTTTTCACCAAAGCCCCATATACTACCCACCACTGCGACCTGTATGCTCTCATTGGCTGGTCCTCGCTACATATTCGTCGCCAAACCCACTGGCTCCAGGTCATCTATAAGTCTTTGCTAGGTGAAGCTCCGCCTTATCTCAGCTCACTGGTCACCACAGTAACACCCACCTGTAGCACACGCTCCAGCAGGTACAGTGGGGCAAAAAAGTATTTAGTCAGCCACCAATTGTGCAAGTTCTCCCACTTAAAAAGATGAGAGAGGCCTGTAATTTTCATCATAGGTACACTTCAACTATGACAGACAAAATGAGGGGAAAAAATCCAGAAAATCACATTGTAGGATTTTTAATGAATTTATTTGCAAATGATGGTGGAAAATAAGTATTTGGTCACCTACAAACAAGCAAGATTTCTGGCTCTCACAGACCTGTAACTTCTTCTTTAAGAGGCTCCTCTGTCCTCCACTCGTTAACTGTATTAATGGCACCTGTTTGAACTTGTTATCAGTATAAAAGACACCTGTCCACAACCTCAAACAGTCACACTCCAAACTCCACTATGGCCAAGACCAAAGAGCTGGGACACCAGAAACAAAATTGTAGACCTGCACCAGGCTGGGAAGACTGAATCTGCAATAGGTAAGCAGCTTGGTTTGAAGAAATCAACTGTGGGAGCAATTATTAGGAAATGGAAGACATACAAGACCACTGATAATCTCCCTCGATCTGGGGCTCCACACAAGATCTTACCCCGTGGGGTCAAAATGATCACAAGAACGGTGAGCAAAAATCCCAGAACCACACGGGGGGACCTAGTGAATGACCTGCAGAGAGTTGGGACCAAAGTAACAAAGCCTACCATCAGTAACACACTACGCCGCCAGGGACTCAAATCCTGCAGTGCCAGACGTGTCCCCCTGCTTAAGCCAGTACATGTCCAGGCCCGTCTGAAGTTTGCTAGAGAGCATTTGGATGATCCAGAAGAAGATTGGGAGAATGTCAACTTTTTGGTAAAAACTCAACTCGTCGTGTTTGGAGGACAAAGAATGCTGAGTTGCATCCAAAGAACACCATACCTACTGTGAAGCATGGGGGTGGAAACATCATGCTTTGGGGCTGTTTTTCTGCAAAGGGACCAGGACGACTGATCCGTGTAAAGGAAAGAATGAATCGGACCATGTATCGTGAGATTTTGAGTGAAAACCTCCTTCCATCAGCAAGGGCATTGAAGATGAAACGTGGCTGGGTCTTTCAGCATGACAATGATCCCATACACACCGCCCGGGCAACGAAGGAGTAGCTTCGAGTAGCTTCGTAAGAAGCATTTCAAGGTCCTGGAGTGGCCTAGCCAGTCACCAGATCTCAACCCCATAGAAAGAATTTGGAGGGAGTTGAAAGTCCGTGTTGCCCAGCAACAACCCCAAAACATCACTGCTCTAGAGGAGATCTGCATGGAGGAATGGGCCAAAATACCAGAAACAGTGTGTGAAAACCTTGTGAAGACTTACAGAAAACATTTGACCTCTGTCATTGTCAACAAAGGGTATATAACAAAGTATTGAGATAAACTTTTGTTATTGACCAAATACTTATTTTCCACCATAATTTGCAAATAAATTCATTACAAATCCTACAATGTGATTTTCTGGATTTTTTTCTTCTCATTTTGTCTGTCATAGTTGAAGTGTACTTATGATGAAAATTACAGGCCTCTCTCATCTTTTTAAGCGGGAGAACTTGCACAATTGGTGGCTGACAAAATACTTTTTTGCCCCACTGTATATTTCACTGGTCATCCCCAAAGCCAACACCTACTTTGGCCGCCTTTCCTTACAGTTTTCTGCTGCCAATGACAGGAACGAATTGCAAAAATTACTGAAGTTGGAGACTTATATCTACCTCACTAACTATAAGCGTCAGCTGTCAGAGCAGCTTACCGATCGCTGCAGCTGTACACAGCCCATCTGTAAATAGCCCATCCAATCAACTACCTACCTCATCCCCATATTTGTTTTTGTTTTTCTGCTCTTTTGCTCACCAGTATTTCTACTTGCACATCCTCATCTGCACATATCACTCCAGTGTAAATTGCTAAATTGTAATTACTTCTCCACTATTGGCCTATTTATTGCCTTACCTCCTTACTTAATTTGCACACACTCTATACAGATTTTTCTATTGCATTATTGACTGTACGTTTGTTTATCCCATGTGTAACTCTGTGTTGTTTTTGTCGCGCTGCTTTGCTTTATCTTGGCCAGGTCGCAGATGTAAATGAGAACTTGTTCTCAATTGGCCTACCTGGTTAAATAAAGGTGAAATAAAAAATCTAATAAAAATGCCATGCAGAGGCTGTCGTTTTGTATTTAAACTTTTTCATAACGAAGACGATAAGTTTGATGTCTGATGATAATAGAATGGTAACGATGTCACTGCGACAACTGTCTACAGACATGTTGATCGACCGACTGCAAACCAGTCTTTCGGGTTGGGGTAGGTGAGTATTTACCTGGAAGTCAGGGTTAGGGTTAGGGTAGGGTAGCCAGGCGGAGCGAGAGTTCTCCTGGTACTTGAAGGGACCTCCAAACACCTGGGTGATGGCACTGAGGTTGAAGGCACACACCGCAGATGCTGCTATGCTGTTCCTGAAGGGGGAAGAGAGGGATAGTGCCTTCAGAAAGTATTCACACCACTTGACTTTTCCCACATTTTGTTGTATTAGGAAGTGGGATTAACATTTTTTAGTTGTCATTTTTTGTCAACTATCTATACAAAATACTCTATAATGTCAAAGTGGATTTTCTTTCACTTTGACATTACATTTGAAAAAATAAATATAAAAAATAAAACAATAATATATCTTGAAATAAAACAATAATATATCTTGATTCAAGTCAATACATGTTAGAATCACCTTTGGCAGTGATTACAGCTGTGAGTCTTGGTAAGACTCTAAGAGCTTTGCACACCTGGATTGTACAATATTTGGCAATGATTATTTTCTAAATTCTTCAAGGTCTGTCAAATTGGTAGTTGATCATCGCTAGACAATCATTTTAAGGTCTTACCAAAGATTTTCAAGCAGATTTAAGTCACAACTGTAACTGTGAGACTCAGAAACTTTCATTGTCTTCTTGGTAAGCAACTCCAGTATAGATTCGGCCTTGTGTTTTAGGTTATTGTCCTGCTGAAAGGTGAATTCATCTTCCAGTGTCTGGTGGAAAGCAGACGGAACCAGGTTTTCCTCTAGGATTTTGCCTGTGCTTAGCTCCATTCTGGGGTTTTTTATCCTGAAAAACTCCCCGTAATGATTACAAGCATACCCATAACATGATGCAGCCACCACTATGCTTGAAAATATGGACAGTGGTACTCAGTAATGTGTTGTATTGGATTTGCCCCAAACAAAACACTTTGAAGTCAGGATAAAGGTTAATTGCTTTGCCACATTTTTTGCCACATTTTTTGCAGTATTACTTCAGTGCATTGTTGCAAACAGGATGCATGTTTTGGAATATTTTTATTCTGTACAGGCTTCCTTCTTTTCACTCTGTCAGTTAGGTTAGTATTGTGGAGTAAGTACAATGTTGTTGATCCATCCTCAGTTTTCTCCTATCACAGCCATTAAACTCTGTAACTGTTTAAATTCACCATTGGCCTCATGGTGAAATCCCTGAGCGGTTTCCTTCCTCTCCGGCAAATGATTTAGGAAGGACGTCTGGATCTTTGTAGTGACTGGGTGTATTGATACACCATCCAAAAGGTAATTAATAACTTCACCATTGTAATGGCTTCTAGGAGTAGTGGGTGGAGGAGTCAGGCGCAGAGAGCAGGGTAGTTCAAAACGTGGATCTTTATTCCAAGAACAGAGTAACGGTCACGCCAAACACAAGGGCGCATAAAATACCCAGTCCAACAAATAGGACGAAACTGTCCAGGAAAACGGAATCCACAATAATCCACACACCATGAACAGAAAAACAAGCCCGCACAAAAGCCGGCGGGCCTACCGGGTTTAAATAGCCCAAAACAAAACCGGGATTCGTGGCAACCATGCTCAAAGGGATATACAATGTCTGCTTTTTAATTTATTTTACCCATCTACCAATAGGTTATTTTTTTGCGAGGCTTTGGAAAACCTCCCTGGTCTTTGAGGTTGAATCTGTGTTTGAAATTTACAGCTCGACTGACCGACCTTACAGATAATTGTAAGTGTGGGGTACAGAAATCATGTTAAACGCTAAAATTACACACAGAGTGAGTCAATGCAACTTACTATGTGACTTGTTATGTGACTTTTGTTTTTACTCCTGTACTTATTTAGGCTTGCCATAACAAAGGGGTTGAATTCTTATTTACTCAAGACATTTCAGCTTTCATTTTTACTTAATTTGGAGAAAAAAATTAAAACAGAATTCCACTTTACATTATGGGGTATTGTGTGTAGGCTAGAATGTGGAAAAAGTCAAGGAGTGTGAATACTTTCTGAAGGAACTGTATATGGTTAGGATTTTGTCTGCTGACTGTTAATGTCCAGTCTGTGTTTTTGTCCTCTAAATATACCTACACATCTGTCCCTACCAGTTAGTGTCTATAACACAGACTCAGATCCTACTGTGACTGATGGTGTAAGGTGACTATAAATTTAACACCAGGCTTCAATTAAGATGTTCTGCCTCTGTGGCTAAGTGTATGGATCGGGCCTGACGGATAGCTTTGACTTTTCAAACTGTCACTTTCCACAAAAGCATGTCTCTTCTAAGAGGTGAGAAAATTGAAAATTAAAGAAATGAGTTTAAAGTCAAACTGTGAAACTAAACGTGTGTGAATGACGATAGTATGTATAACATGACTGTTCATTTTAAGCTGTGCCTGAAGTATACTTCAGTATTTTGGCAACTTCAAGGTTTATCATACATTATAAACTGGGTGGTTCAAGCGCTGAATGCTGATTGGCTGACAGCTGTGGTATATCAGACAGGTATGACAAACCATTTATTTTTACTGTACGAATAGCCCTTAGCCGTGGTATATTGGCCATATACCATACCCCCTCGGGCATCATTGCTTAATAATACAGGCAGAATATACCCTCTGTGTGTGTGTGTGTGTGTGTGTGTGTGTGTGTGTGTGTGTGTGTGTGTGTGTGTGTGTGTGTGTGTGTGTGTGTGTGTGTGTGTGTGTGTGTGTGTGTGTGTGTGTGTGTGTGTGTGTGTGTGTGTGTGTGTGTGTGTGTGTGTGTGTGTGTGTGTGTGTGTGTGTGTGTGTATAGTATGCGTCTCACACTTACACATTAGTAGTGAAGATCCCATAGAGCAGTTCTAGCTCTGGCAGGTAGAACGTCCCCTGTAGTTCATTATAGTTGAACGGTATCTCTCCTGGTCGAGAGCAGTTCAACCGCGCCTTCATGAACGTGGTCCAGGTGTCCTCCAATAGGAAGCGGCCCCCAATGTCGTTCTTACAGACCCGGGCAGCGCGAGAGAACACGGTCCGACCGCAGTCATGTTCCACCGCATTCTCTCGGAAGAAGAAGTAGGTGAAGTTCCCAATGTCATAGGAGGAGACAAAGTTAGGTTCTGTTGAATGAGGACACAAAGTTAGGTTCTGTTGTAGGAGGGGACAAAGTTAGGTTCTGTTGTAGGAGGAGACAAAGTTAGGTTCTGTTAAAGGAGGAGACAAAGTTAGGTTCTGTTAAAGGAGGAGACAAACTATTCAGACCACTTGACTTTTTCTACATTTTGTTACGTTACAGCATTATTCTAAAATTGATTAAATTGTTTTTTTCCCTCATCAATCTACACACTACCCCATAATGACGCTACAAGCTTGGCACACCTGTATTTGGGGAGTTTCTCCCATTCTTCTCTGCAGATCCACTCAAGCTCTGTCAGGTTGGATGGGGAGTGTCGCTTTACAGCTATTTTCAGGTCTCTCCAGAGATGTTCGATCGGGTTCAAGTCCGGGCTCTGGCTGGGCCACTCAAAAACATTCAGAGACTTTTCCCGAAGCCACTCCTGTGTTGTTTTGGCTGTGTGCTTAGGGTTGTTGTCGTGTTGAAAGGTTTACCTTCTCCCCAGTCTGAGGTCCTGAGTGCACTGGAGCAGGTTTTCATCAAGTATGTCTGTACTTGGCTCCGTTCATCTTTCCCTCGATCCTGACTAGTCTCCCAGTCCCTGTTGCTGAAAAACATCGCCACAGCATGATGTTGCCAGCGCCATGCTTCACTATAGGGATGGTGCCAGATTTCCTCCAGATTTGACGTTTGGTTTTCAAGCCAAGAGTTCAACCTTGGTTTCATCTGACCAGAGAATCTTGTTTCTCATGGTCTGAGAGTATTTAGGTGCCTTTTGGCAAACTACAAGCGGGCGGACATGTGCCTTTTACTGAGGAGTGGCATCCGTCTGGCCACTCTACCATAATGGCCTGATTGATGGAGTGCTGCAGAGATGGTTGTCCTTCTGGAAGGTTCTCCCATCTCCACAGAAGAGCTATGTCAGAGTGACCATCAGGTTCTTGGTCACTTCCCTGACCAAGGCCCTTCTCCCCCGATTACTCATTTTGGCCAGGCTGCCAGCTCTAGGAAGATTCTTGGTGGTTCCAAATGTCTTCCATTTAAGAATGATGGAGGCCACTGTGTTCTTGGGGACCTTCAACGCTGCAGACATTTTTGGTACCCTTCCCCAGATCTGTGCTTCGACACAATCCTGTCTCAGAGCTCTACGGACAATTTCTTCGACCTCATCGCTTGGTTTTTGCTCTGACATTTGTGCTTTTCCAAATCATGTCCAATCACTTGAATTTACCACAGGTGGACTCCAATCAAGTCGCAGAAACAGGATGATCAATGGAAACAGGATGCACCTGAGCTCAATTTCAAGTCTTATAGCAAAGGGTCTGAATACTTATGTAAATAAGCTATTTCTGTTTTTTTTTAAATTAATTTTCAAAAAATCTGTTTTCACTTTGTCATTATGGAGTATCGTGCGTAGATTAATGAGGAAAATTATTTTTGAATAAGGCTGTAACAAAATGTGGAAAAAGTCAATGGGTCTGAATACTTTCCGAATGCACTGTATATGACAATGAGTTCTGAGTGATTGACTAGGGGTCCATAGGAATGTGAGGTTGAGGTGATTAGTCTTAATAAATGATGGCATTGTTATTAATGACTTTGTGTTTCAAAATTAATTATTTATCGAGGGAACCCCTAAAGGTTAGGATGAGGTATGACCAAAACACTGGTGTAGTGTAATAGTTGTCAACCCATCTAAAACTGCTGACCTTCCTAGAGCACTCATTGATGAGCTGTTCATTTTTATGTATGACATTATTGGACCTTAACCGCACGCTTTATCCTCTCTGACAGTGATTTAATTCACTTTTAAATGAAAGAGTTTTTTTCCCTTGTTTGCTCTTTCAACCCCTCCTCTCCTCTGCACCTTTGCACAGCATCACATGAGAAAAGAGACAAAAAAATCAATTTGCCATAAAATTAGTTATTAAACCTTTTCTCAAAGGTTGTCGCGGCGCTATGTATGTGGTGGCTTTTAATTTATTTTTTCAATCTGGCTTTAATGTGAATCAGATAAAATCCTGACAAGATAGCGATTGACCTGCTCTTTTAGAGCAAGTGAACGACTGAAGCAGCGTATTCAATCAGCAGCCCTGTTCCAGGTGGGATGTGCTGTTGAACTGCGATCCACTGAGCTCTTCAGAACGACACACTGATTTCATTGTTTCAGTACCAGATGGAAATGTCACTTTTATATCCTTCAAAAGGAAAGAACAAAATATTTAAAAAAAAATATATATACTGTATATATATTGTAAAAGAAGCTAAAAAGTGTGGATATGTTCTTTGTCATCAATACACTGCATGTCAGTGACAGACATCCGTATCACTGACATTTTGACACTTCCTGTAAACAACACTACCTTACTTCTACCCTTTCCCCCTCATCCGCCCCTTTTCTCCTTCTATATGAACTACTTTTCCTCCTCTCTATACCTTTACTGCTTATCCCCCTGCCCCTTTACCACCTTCCATTTCCCAGCCTACCATTGAGCCATTTGGAGTTGTACTAAGCAGTGCATTATTGGCAGCAGCCGCCTATCTCCTACCGCTTGCTTCTCTACCCCTACTACCCTTACCTCTACCACATCCTACCATTGAGCCATTTGGAGTTGTACTGTGCAGTGCGTAGAGGCGGCAGCCCCCCCAGACTGCGGTAGATAGCTGGGTCTCTGCCAGAGAAGTCCATGGCGGTGGCAGCATAGAGCTCCCCGCTGGAGGTGATCAGGGCTGTGGAGTTATGGAGAGGGTTGTAGGGACAACGGGCCATCCCACTGATCTGGTCATGGATCTCTGTCAGGTTGGTCAGCTAGAGGGGGCGGGGGAGAGAGGGTGGAGAGGGGGGAGAGGGGGAGGAGATGAGGGGCAGGAGGAGGGAGAGGGGAGAGAATTAATGTGTTTATAATGCACACAAGCAGGAGTGGAGAGAGAGGGAGTGTGAGCACACATCACATGATTTTTAACTCCCCTCTCCTTGGTGGTTTCAATTCAGAGAGACAAATATTTTTTTTTGCTAAATGCTATATAGCCGCCTCACTCTCAGAGAAATAACTAGTACTGCTATAGTAGGTTTTAAAACTTCTTCAGGATTGGTGGGTCCCCCACGGGACAGTTGAACTAACATAGGCTAATGCGATTAGCATGAGGCTGTAAATAACAAGAACATTTCGCAGGACATGGACATATCTGATATTGGCAGAAAGCTTAAAATCTTGTTAATCGAACTGCACTGTCCAATTTACAGTAGCTATTACAGTGAAATAATACCATGCTATTGTTTGAGGAGAGTGCACAGTTATGAACTTGAACAGTTATTAATAAACCAATTAGGCACATTTGGGCAGTCTTGACGGAACATTTTGAACAGAAATGCAATGGTTCATTGGGTTAGTCTAAAACGTTGCACATACACTGCCACCATCTAGTGGCCAAAATCTAAATTGCGCCTGGGCTGGAATAATACATTATGGCCTTTCTCTTGCATTTCAAAGATGATGGTACAAACAAAAATATTTTAAAAATGTTTTTTTTTTTGTACCAGATCTAATGTGCTATGTTCTCCTACATTCATTTCACATTTTCACAAACATCAAAGTGTTTCCTTTCAAATGGTATCAAGAATATGCATATCCTTGCTTTAATGCCTGAGCTATAGGCAGTTAGATTTGGGTATGTCATTTTAGGTGAAAATTGAAAAAAAGGTCCGATCCTTATTAAACAGTCAAATGCAACAAATAACTACATTTTTTATAAAGACATTTAGAAATGATACTGTACATTTGTGACATCAATATAAAAAAAATGCAATACAGTAATATGAGATCTGTATGTAAAACATTTACATTTGACATTTTAGTCATTTAGCAGATGTTCTTTTCCAGAGAGACTTATAGTAAGTGCATTCATCTTAAGATAGCTAGGTGAGACAACCACATATCACAGTCAAATAAACAGGATACGAACATTCCATTCCAGCCAAACAATGGACATATATCGTTTTGCAAACAAATCTGAGAACAGTAATATTTTACACACACATGAAGCTACCCATAAGCAATCATTTTTGATGAAAAAACACAAATGTGAAAAATTGGTGGATAGTGTTTGGGAAATAAACTCTTCATTTGGACAGAACTCAGATTAGAAAGAAGGATATGGAACAATAAACAATAATGCCTGTGAAACTGCTGTTTCTCCTCTAGGAAGAAACCTGTCTCTTATTGTTACTGTTACTGCTAAAATCCTACCTTTAGCTATCAAGTTTGGATACAAAACCAATCCCTGAAGAATCAATCGAGGTAAAATAGAGGCAACCTACAGTCTACCTACGCAGTTCCCAGCACAGAGCTCTTATGGCCATATATATGTGGGTGGGTATTGCTGGTAATTAGCTATAGCATCTTTTTAGGCAAGAATATGACTCTTCCCACAGCCTTTTATAATCAGCTTAACCTATATCCAAAACCACACTCTAAGAACAAGAACACAACATCTGGACAGGACCGATGCTCATAGAAAACCTCCATCTTCACTGTACTTCCTGGAGAAGTTCATGCACTTTTTATTCCTCCTGGTTTGGTTGTTCTGATGAATAGCGGACATACATCTGTTTTCCTTGATAAAGCATTATTAAACCACATCAGTGACTTAGGGAAAGCCTCTCCGTTTTCACAAGCAGCTCCATGCGAAGCTCAGAGCTCAGACGTTTGGTTTGTCTGCCTTTGAAAGCGAGGCCAAATCCAGCTCTCCGTGTTTAAAAATACTCTACAGTACGACCTACACTTGGCCCTAAGACAGTGCACTTGTTCCCAATAAAAACCCACACAACATAAACTGAGGCAAAAGCCTTGGATATGTTTAAGAGCTGGAATGTACACAGTGTTTTCTTTGCTAATATGACATTTTAACTCATGGTGTAACCGTGAAGGAGAGATGCTTAGGGCAAGGCTCCACCTCCATTCCTATCAATCTAAACCGTGAGGTATTTTTATACATTTATATAAACCATCATTACGTTCTTCCCATTTATGGTTAACCACATACTGTTGTAGAAATGTATCTTTGTTTCAATGGAAACCCTTCCCATAAACTTTAAAAGCTTACTAATTCCCCAAATGGTGTTCTGCAATGGTCAATTTTAGGGCCGCTATAGTTTCTTTCCCCCCCACTAACCATCGCATTAAGCTATGAGGCAACGCTACACATTACTCACATCGACCCAGGTGTGTTCTTAACTGCACATCCTGCCTGACGTGCAGAAGATCATCAGCACAGGAATTTCTAACCATACAGAACACAAGCTTTGTCCAACTGACACACTGAAGCTTCTCTCTAATGCTGGCTTGAGTTTCAGGTTAATCAATGAGAGATGGACTTTCCACTTCCTTAAAGTACGTGATGCTCATTAATAAAACAGCCTAAGAGCAGGTCACTTTGTATAGATTTATTAGAGTGGGTTGATTTGGACCACTGTTGGTTCCGTCAACACAAACTACCTCCGCTCCGGGCCTCCGGTCTGACACCGGCTTGACCCAACAAGTGTCACTGTGTCTGAAGTCTGCGATGAAAGGGGGTATTGATGGAGCTCATTCTGTGTGTTGAGGGAAGTGTTTGGGTCGAGCTGGGTCTGTAAGACGGGTGGAATGGGGATAGAGTATAGATAGAGGCTGCATCTATCATGCATATTAAAGCAATGGAGTGAATGAGTTCTCTCTTCAGGACACACAGCAGCTGTGGTTGGGAGCACAGGCTGGGGAGACGGGTCACTTTCACACCTCTAATAGCCAATCATTTGAGACACACTCAGTGCTGTTGACTTTCAGATCATCTCTCTTTCTCTCCCTTCCTTCCTGGTCAGTTGCCATGTTACACTTCCTTGCAGCCGTCTCATAAATGTGATCAGACACAGAAAGAGACAGCCAAGCAGGTGCTAGGTGTCTGATGATTCATAGCTGTCTACAGGGCAGCAAAGAGGACATAGGGTCTGCAATAATAAGCTCTATATAATCATCATCATTTTACTCATCATCATTATCATTATCAAAATCATCATCATCATCACCATCCTCATCATCATGACCACCATACTCATCGTACTCATCATTATACTCATTCTCATCTTCATCCTCCTCATCATACTCATTCTCATCCTCATCATCCTCCTACTCATCATTATCATCATCATACTCATCATCACACTCATCATCATCATCATCATCACATCATCATCACCATCATCATCATTATCAGTAGCAATATCATCATCGCCATTATCAATTGCATGACTAGAGGATTGCATTCTCTAATTTCTGACAAATCCATAGTGGGCAAAAATAATCCTGCCATTCAAGGCCATAAATATGGATAAGGTCTTGAAATTAATTAATATATTGTCATGAATGAGGACATTTGGACAGAATTAATTTCAGTAAATGCCTGTAAAGACAGTGAATTGGTCATTAACGGGATATTAATCTGTGGTTATGTACACACATTATGATAACTAAATGCATATTTATTTCCTTCTCCTCTCTCTCTCTACCTCCCTTGGAATCTTTCTCTCTCTTTCCCTCCTTCTTTGTCGCTCTCCCTCCCTCTCAATCTCCTTCTCTGTCGCACCCAATACCTCTCTCTCTCTCCCCCTCCCTCCCTCGCGATCTCACTCTCCCTCCCTCCCTACCTCACACTCAATCCCCCTCTCTCTCTCCCTCCCTCCCTCTCGATCTCTCTCTCTCTCCCTCTCTGTCACACTCGATCCCTCTCTCTCCCTTTCCCTCTGTCGCACTTAATCCCTCTCTCCCTCCCTCGCGATCTCACTCTCCCTCCCTCCCTACCTCACACTCAATCACCCTCTCTCTCTCCCTCCCTCTCGATCTCTCTCTCTCAATTCAATTCAATTCAAGGGGCTTTATTGGCATGGGAAACATGTGTTAACATTGCCAAAGCAAGTGAGGTAGATAATACACAAAAGTGAAATAAACAATACAAATTAACAGTAAACATTACACATACAGAAGTTTCAAAACAAGAAAGACATTACAAATGTCATATTATATATATACAGTGTTGTAACAATGTACAAATGGTTAAAGCACACAAGTTAAAATAAATAAGCATAAATATGGGTTGTATTTACAATGGTGTTTGTTCTTCACTGGTTGCCCTTTTCTTGTGGCAACAGGTCACAAATCTTGCTGCTGTGATGGCACACTGTGGAATTTCACCCAGTAGATATGGGAGTTTATCAAAATTGGATTTGTTTTCAAATTCTTTGTGGATCTGTGTAATCTGAGGGAAATATGTCTCTCTAATATGGTCATACATTGGGCAGGAGGTTAGGAAGTGCAGCTCAGTTTCCACCTCATTTTGTGGGCAGTGAGCACATAGCCTGTCTTCTCTTGAGAGCCATGTCTGCCTACGGCGGCCTTTCTCAATAGCAAGGCTATGCTCACTGAGTCTGTACATAGTCAAAGCTTTCCTTAAGTTTGGGTCAGTCACAGTGGTCAGGTATTCTGCCACTGTGTACTCTCTGTTTAGGGCCAAATAGCATTCTAGTTTGCTCTGTTTTTTTGTTAATTCTTTCCAATGTGTCAAGTAATTATCTTTTTGTTTTCTCATGATTTGGTTGGGTCTAATTGTGCTGTTGTCCTGGGGCTCTGTGGGGTGTATTTGTGTTTGTGAACAGAGCCCTAGGACCAGCTTGCTTAGGGGACTCTTCTCCAGGTTCATCTCTCTGTAGGTGATGGCTTTGTTATGGAAGGTTTGGGAATCGCTTCCTTTTAGGTGGTTGTAGAATTTAACGGCTCTTTTCTGGATTTTGATAATTAGTGGGTATCGGCCTAATTCTGCTCTGCATGCATTATTTGGTGTTCTACGTTGTACACGGAGGATATTTTTGCAGAATTCTGCATGCAGAGTCTCAATTTGGTGTTTGTCCCATTTTGTGAAATCTTGGTTGGTGAGCGGACCCCAGACCTCACAACCATAAAGGGCAATGGGCTCTATGACTGATTCAAGTATTTTTAGCCAGATCCTAATTGGTATGTTGAAATTTATGTTCCTTTTGATGGCATAGAATGCCCTTCTTGCCTTGTCTCTCAGATCGTTCACAGCTCTGTGGAAGCTACCTGTGGTGCTGATGTTTAGGCCGAGGTATGTATAGTTTTTTGTGTGCTCTAGGGCAACGGTGTCTAGATGGAATTTGTGGTCCTGGCGACTGGACCTTTTTTGGAACACCATTATTTTGGTCTTACTGAGATTTACTGTCAGGGCCCAGGTCTGACAGAATCTGTGCAGAAGATCTAGGTGCTGTTGTAGGCCCTCCTTGGTTGGTGACAGAAGCACCAGATCATCAGCAAACAGTAGACATTTGACTTCGGATTCTAGTAGGGTCTCTCTCCCTCTCTGTCACACTCGATCCCTCTCTCTCCCTTTACCTCTGTCGCACTCAATCCCTCTCTCCCTCCCTCGCGATCTCTCTCTCCCTCCCTCGCGATCTCTCTCTCCCTCCACCTCTCTCCCTCCTGCGCGATGCCTCTCTCTCTTCCTCTCTCCCTATCCTGCCCTCTCTCTACCTCTCTGTCGCTCTTGATCCCTTTCTTTCTCCCTCTCGCCTGATCCCCCCACTCTCTCCTTTCCTTTGTCACACTCGATCCTTCTCTCTTTCCCTTTCCCGATCCCCCCCTCTCTCTCCCTCTCTGTCACACTCAATCCCTTCTTTTTGTCTCTCTCGCTCTCCCTATAGCTATGCAGCACTTATCTTTTATATTAGCAGACCCACTCAGAGTAAATATGTGTTCTCCTATAACAGGGCTGATGAAATACCATCGTAATAATGTTTTGACATTTATACTATATGTATTTCTGACGGATTAGTCGTTATGAGACGGTGACCTTTGCATTTGCTGCTAACAAAATTAAAAATAAAATAAAAACATCGTCCTTCCCTCCACCTACACACCATATAATATAACCAACAGCCCACACACTTCCCTCAGGTTAAACTGCAGGTTTATATACAGTAGGTGGAGTAGAACTAGAAGTAGAGGAGCATAGAGCAGTAGAAGAGAGGAAAAGAGAAGATAGTTGCAGATAAGAAAGTAAAGTAGAGGAGAGAAGAAAAAAGGAGAGGAGAGGATAGAAGAGACATGATTAGATTCTTACAGTGCGGTTGGTGCAGATGGGTGTGAACGCATTGGTTCCACAGGTGAACAGTCTATCTCCATTCACCAGCAGCACTCTGATGTAATTCTGACACTCCTCCTGTGGAGAGGACAGAACAGCACAGCTAACATTAGCACTAATAAAATGACACAAACACAGGAATAAACACCTTAACCAAGTTTCAAGTATTTACCATTTGTAAGTACATACATTGGAATTTCTCTTCAACGAGAGCTCAAAAAAGGTAGAAGAAGATTTTTTTTAAACACAAAGATTACATATAATACAAATAATCACATATGCAAGATAAGAAAGTATATGTGTAAATATTAGCCAGTCACATCCAAACATTGCACTAACTCTGAATAATGAAGCTGCAGCCCTAGAGTACCTACAGATGTAGGATCTTAATTTGAGCCAGTTTGCTACAGTAGGAAAATAATCCTGCAGCAACAGGAAATGTAGGGATTGATAAATTTTTTGCAAGGGAAAATCAAGTCTAAAATTTCAAAGTGGAAATTACAAACTTCAGAAGCCTTTTTAAACCTCATGTTTTAAATGTCCTGCACTGCAGGAAAGTTATCATGCAACAGGGTGATCAAATGAAGATCCTACATCTGTATTGGGAGTTTTTCTTTGCCTCTGTTGCCTTGGCTAATCCTTTGGGGGTTAGCTTTAAGCCCGGGTTGAAAAGTGCTATACAAATAAAAAATGAATAAAATGTGATTGATTGAAACAGTGTAACAACACGACCTCTGTTTCCCCCAACACTATTCACACTGCTCAGTCTGTCAGGGGACTTTGTTAAAAACACACAACACTGACACGATGCTAGCAGTGAGAAGTCTTGTCAGAACATGGTGGATGTGTGTTTTTGCATTGTCTGACTGGAGTCTTAAAATAAACCATGTGTTTGGTAAGTTCCCCTGAGTCCGTCTGAAGGGACCTGGGGCTTGTGGTTCTGAGGGCCCTCGTTCAGATTTAGGGCCAGTAAATCAGTCTGGTGTACTAGAGATGCCCGGAGCCCCTTTCTGACTCTCTTTTTTCCTCTCTTTCTCGCTCTTCTATCTCCCTTTCTCTTTCTCCTTTCTCTCGCTTTCACGCTCGCTCGCTCTCTCCTCCACCTCTCTCTCTATCAGTGGTGCCTGATTTAGGAGTGTTACAAGGGACCGCTGAAGGGTTAGTGGGAGCAGTATATGTGTGTCTGTGGGAGGGGTAGAAGTCGGGTATATTTTATTTCCCCCTATCAAGATGGAGGTTAACTCGTAAAACGATTCATTTTCCTGTACTAAGCACATTGTATATGTGTGTGTCTCTCTCGCTGTGTGTTTGTGTGTCTCGCTGTGTGTGTGTGTGTGTGTCTGCCTTTTGTAGTGTGGCTGCCTGTGTATATTCCCCCAGCAAATAAGAAGCTGATTTTAATGTGTGTCTTGTGTCACAGTGTTGAAAACTTCCTGACAAACGTTCAGGCTCCTTATAGTAACACGGAGACAGTTATGCACGGCTCTCGAATGACAAACCAGACAGAGCTGCCGATCGACTCCCGTCAAGTCAATTTAAGTCCCTTTTCTTCTCCTAGTGGAAATAAATCAAAGGCGGTACAGAGAGGCAGACACCGGCTTTAAAGAGCACAATCACTTGTAAATTCACTCAAGGCGGAGACACCGTATCTGTGAAATAACTTAAGTTACGGTATATTGCTGTGCGGCGGAATAAGTAATAAAACCCCCAACTCTGCCAAGTAAAAGGGAGAGATGAAGAGACAGAGTGAGAGGGCAAGAGAGTGAGAGGGCGAGAGAGGGAGAGAGTGAGAGAGTGAGAGGGCGAGAGAGGGAGAGGGCGAGAGAGGGAGAGAGTGAGAGAGTGAGAGGGCGAGAGAGGGAGAGGGCGAGAGAGGGCGAGAGAGAGAGTGAGAGGGCGAGAGGGAGAGGGCGAGAGAGGGAGAGGGCGAGAGAGGGAGAGGGCGAGAGAGGGAGAGAGTGAGAGAGCGAGAGAGAGAGAAAGAGAGAGAAAGAGAGAGAAAAAAAAAATATGCAGAGAAGGATGTCTTTAATGCTATTCTCAGAGAAGGATGTCTTTAATGCTATTCTTAGTGTTCTGTACATTACTGGAATGTATCTTCAGAAGTAACAACAAGAAAAACAATTCCTTAGGACTAAGGTAGCTTAGTCTGTAATTCAGAATGACAATCATACACTGGCCAGTCCCTGCACACCTATTATGTGTTGTGTGTGTGTGTATGTTGTATGTGTTATAGGCCTCTAACCACCTTTCACAGAGGGATAAACACACAGGCAAATCTCTCAGACTTCAACCAAAAAACTGAAATACCCACGGGGCCCCTGCAGTTCAGCACACGGTCACATTCAGTTATAAAGCATGTTATTTGGAGGAGGGTATGCAGGAAAACCACACACACACACACACACACACACACACACACACACACACACACACACACACACACACACACACACACACACACACACACACACACACACACACACACACACACACACACACACACACACACACACACACACACACACACACACACACACACACACACACACACACACACACACACACAAACAAACAAACAGAAGAAAGGAAAACAGTGTCTGTGTATAGTCAGTTTAAATGAAAAGGTGTGTACTAAACCCACTAAATCCTACTTCAGACATAAATCACACATTGTTGTCCATGAGGGGTTTTCTCCAGTTTGAGTGAAGTCTAAGTTAAGTCTGAGTTATGAGTGGGTTTGTTTCATGTTGGGATGAGTGTGTTAACAGCCTCACTTCTGATTGGCCCTGACTGAAGCAGGCTCCTTTAGTGAACTCATCACAGTTGTGTCTGTGTGTGTGCATAATCTAAGTGATTATGATGATACTTATAATGCATTATGTCTATTGGTATATTATGAGTCTTTATGAGTCTTTATGTGTGTCTATAACTATGCTTATACTGCATTACGAGTGCATGTCTAATGCTGTATAATGCAGTGTGCATATGGGCTTCACAGAAAGTGTTACCCACACCTGAAAGTAACAAACTGTGCACCTACTACCTTTTTAAATGCTATTTTGGGACAGAACCCAATGTACATACTGTTTATCCAAGCAATATCAAAGTTATTTTGCAAATTGTTGATTTGGAGTGGGCCCTCTCGCTATTAAGACTGGTCGATACACTGTTGTAACTTTAATGGGTTACAGAGTTAATGTTTACAGTTAATTCATTGAGCTGTATCTAAAGATATTTTCTATACAGTTATTTACATAGGTAATTGTATTAGAATTCATGTGTTGGAGATTGAGAGAACTACATACATATTTTTGTTGTATTGGTTATGTAACGGTTTTCGTCGTCTGAAGAAGAGGAATCGGACCAAAGCGCAGCGTGGTAAGTGTTCATGCTTTTTATTGAAAACTGAACACTATAACAAAATAACAAAGAGAATAACCGAAACCGAAACAGTCCTGTAAGGTGAAAAACACTAAACAGAAAATAACTACCCACAAAAACCATGTGGGAAAAAGCAGAGACAACGATAGACAGCTGTCCCTGATTGAGAACCATACCCAGCCAAAACAAAGAAATACAAAAACATAGGGAAACAAACATAGAATGCCCACCCAAATCACACCCTGACCAAACCAAAATAGAGACATAAAAAGCTCTCTACGGTCAGGGCGTGACAGGTTAGTATTGGATTACCCTTTTGACTGCAAGTTCCAGAATGCCTTGCGACAGGAATTAGAGCGAGAACACACCAGTTACGTACAAGTGACAAGTGATTATCCTGACTTTCGCTAGCAACTTTCTTTTATTGTTTTGTAGAATCTAAAGTTGTTAAATGTAACGTGAACAAGTAGTATTACAAAAAAGAAGCTTTCATTTCAAACCCGACGTCCCGAGTCATTACTTTGAAGATAGTTATTCTATATACACAAACACTCCCCTAGATAAACGTGTATGTATTTTTTGTAAAGATCGTTACATTGAAACAGAAGTTCATGCCTTCCTTGCTTTACTGTGGGTGGTACAACAACATTAGAGATGATCCTTACTGTGGGTGGTACAACAACATTAGAGATTACCCTTACTGTGGGTGGTACAACAACATTAGAGATTACCCTTACTGTGGGTGGTACAACAACGTTAGAGATTATCTTTACAGTGGGTGGAACAACAACATTAGAGATGATCTTTACAGTGGGTGGAACAACAACATTAGAGATGATCTTTACTGTGGGTGGTACAACAACATTAGAGATGATCTTTACTGTGGGTGGTACAACAACATTAGAGATGATCTTTACTGTGGGTGGTACAACAACATTAGAGATTATCCTTACTGTGGGTGGTACAACAACATTAGAGATGATCTTTACTGTGGGTGGTACAACAACATTAGAGATTATCCTTACTGTGGGTGGTACAACAACATTAGAGATGATCCTTACTGTGGGTGGTACAACAACATTAGAGATGATCTTTACTGTGGGTGGTACAACAACATTAGAGATTACCCTTACTGTGGGTGGTACAACAACATTAGAGATGATCTTTACTGTGGGTTGTACAACAACGTTAGAGATGATCTTTACTGTGGGTGGTACAACAACATTAGAGATGATCTTTACTGTGGGTGGTACAACAACATTAGAGATTACCCTTACTGTGGGTGGTACAACAACATTAGAGATGATCTTTACTGTGGGTTGTACAACAACGTTAGAGATTATCCTTACTGTGAGTGGTACAACAACATTAGAGATGATCTTTACTGTGGGTGGTACAACAACATTAGAGATGATCTTTACTGTGGGTGGTACAACAACATTAGAGATGATCTTTTTGGTCAGCTGTCCAGCCAAAATGAACATTTGAATGGTTTTGATGAAAATAATAAACTATGGGAAATGTTATTAAGAAAAATGTCTGAGCCGTGTGAATGTCTGAGCCGTGTGAATGTCTGAGCCGTGTGAATGTCTGAGCCGTGTGAATGTCTGAGCCGTGTGAATGTCTGAGCCGTGTGAATGTCTGAGCCGTGTGAATGTCTGAACCAAAACCTGCCATCTTATCGTCCAACGGTTTAATAAAGGTTAAATAAAATAAAATAAAATCCTCCAACATTTCTTTTTAAGTGCCTAATTGTCCTTTCATCCACTGTATTTAATAAAATACAATAATTATGCATACATGTGTATAGATGATGTAATGTACCATGTTTGACCATGATTGTGTTTAGTGTCTCAACTCTATTTGAGCGGTCCACAATGTGGTTTAAAAAATCTGTATTTTATATTATTGTGGAGTGATATTTAAATACACTGTTCTCACTCACAAACACACACACACACACACACACACACACACACACACACACACACACACACACACACACACACACACACACACACACACACACACACACACACACACACACACACACACACACACACACACACACACACACACACACACACACACACACACAAACAGAAGAAAGGAAAACAGTGTCTGTGTATAGTCAGTTTAAATGAAAAGGTGTGTACTAAACCCACTAAATCCTACTTCAGACATAAATCACACATTGTTGTCCATGAGGGGTTTTCTCCAGTTTGAGTGAAGTCTAAGTTAAGTCTGAGTTATGAGTGGGTTTGTTTCATGTTGGGATGAGTGTGTTAACGGCCTCACCTCTGACTTCCCCCGACTGAAGCAGGCTCCTTTAGTGAACTCATCACAGTGCCACTCCGCCTCCTGTCAACACAAAAATACCATTAGAAACACACGATACTGGTGTTAAACTGCATTAGAAACAGACACTGAAACAGCATGGCACAATGGAAACACATAGGCATTAAATGAAGAGAACATTAAACATTGGGCAAAAAAATCTGAATTGTTCATGAACAACATTGTAAACCAACAATAAAACAGCTTTTAGAAACACTCAATAAACTGACACTTGAGCAGTAGACAACAGTTTAATAATGAACAATGACAACATTCTACAATAGCCGTTTCCTGTAGGCAGGTATACCACATCACATTGTTTTAAATACGGTGTAGACTATTTCCTCCAGTCTTGAGTTTGTTTGACCAGGTGGTAAGTATTTGCCACTACAACCAACCTCTTTCATTTATATGGCTGTGGTTCATCGACCCACACAGAGGCTGAATGAATACATCCTACACAGCAGACCGCATCCTATCGGTGTACCAGTGCACGTTAAATACGAACACTGAATTCAATTAACTCGCCCACCCACCAGGGCTCACTCCAGACACGAGGGAGCGAGCACAGAGACGGATGACAATGTGATTTACACCAGGGGAGAAAATGAGGGATACTTAGACATGAGAGAGCAAGCACAGAACTGAATGTCAATGTGATTTACATGGAAGGAAATGTTGAGATGCTTTTCACGTTTTTACTAGCAGAGAGGAATTAGGAGATAAAACCTAGGCCTATCCTCTAAGGATGAGAATTCAATACACTCTGATTCCTCAACTGTAATTTCACTTCTGGTCCTCCAGGGGGTTTTCATTGATAAAGGTTCTGTAGTAATGGAATGAAATGACTGCTGGCTTCAAGCCAGTGAAACGATGGACGGACGGAGGAGGAGAACAGCCATTACCGCCACTCCAGAGATTAGGGAGTGAATGGAAAGTTTCTGTAATAATTACTGTACCGCTGTAACTTAATGTACCACTCCGGAAGTTTATGAACCACTTGCTAGCTATAAGTCCCATTGTAATTGTATGTTTCACTGTAACTCTAGACCACCTTCCCCATCATTCATTTAGCCAGGTAAATCATGGAGAGCAGTTTCTATTTTTACAATATGGTAAACTACTTGAGGGAACTTTATACTGTATGGATACATTTTTTTTAGGATAGAAAATAAATCATGTTTTCATCTTAAATATACTCTATATTTCAACTTTGTATAAGGACGAAACGAGGGGAAGGTAGCCTAATGAGTTGAAACCACCTTTTACATTAAGAACCTGTTATAACTATACCAAACACATTATTATAATGTTTCCATCTGATTCAGGATTGAAAGTTGTATATCAGCTGTATATCGTGCAGACCTAAAGAGAGGATAAGTTGAAACCCCTCAGCAGAAACTGTCTTTAATTTCCTCCTCAGACAGGAACAGTGGACTGAAATTCTCCTCAGTGGTTTTTATGAGAAAGCCTTAACTCCACCGTCCCAATGGCCTAAAAGAAGTAACAGGAAGTAGAGATATTGCACGCATGCACGCACACACGCACACACGCATAGGTAGCCTAGAAGTTAGCGCATTGGGCCATTAACTGAAAGGTTCCTGGTTTGAATACCGGGGCCGGCAAGGTGAAAAAATCTGTTGCTGTGCCCCTGTGCTAATTTCACTCCCTGGGGTGTCCAGGGAGAGTTGGGATATGCAAAAAAACACACTTGTGTGTAACAGGACAAAATATAAGCACCTCCCAAATAATAATAATAATTATTATTACCCACACACCTGGCAGGTTCACGTGGGAACAGGAGGCGGAAGAAGGGGGCATGAGAAGGAAAAAGAAAATAGGATAGAGGCCCAGCATAAAGTGGGGGGAGGCAGAAGGTGGTGGATTGTGTGTGTGCGTGTGTGCGTGGCCTCCACTCAGCTGTATCTGTCAGGGTGCCAGATGACATTCCAGGCCAAAGCTAGCTATTTTAGGGACAGTGCTCCTCTGACACAAACCACACATAAGCACTAGCAGCTCAGCATGCCAACCCAGCTTGCACAGCACTGGCTGTCCCTATGAGTAGGCTATGTGTGTGCAGTACGTGCTCTTAGAAATTACAGGGGAAATACCAAAAAGTTTGGTCTAACTCAAACACAAACATTCTCTGGTTCGTCTGTGATATGGTATTAGATAGTAATGATGAGGTAACATAATCAATAATATTATGAAAGAGCTTTGTGGGCACTAACGGATTCAATAAAACAAATTATTACTCATTCAAATGTATTATAATAATCAAATATAAATAGAACAGTTCAGAAGAGATTCAATACTCATACTGTCACGTTCCTGACCTTGTTTTCCTTTTGTATTGTTGTGTTTAGTGGGTCAGGACGTGAGCTGGGTGGGCAGTCTGTGTTTGTTCTATGTTTAGTGTCAGGTTTAATTGACCTTGTATGGCTCTCAATCAGAGGCAGGGGTTTTCGTTTTCCTCTGATTGAGAGACATACATAGGGAGGTTGTTTCACATTGTTTGTCGTGGGTGGTTGTCTCCGGTGTCTGTATGTATGTTCGTGCCACACGGGACTGTAGCGTTTGTTTGTAGTCGTGTACCTGTTCGTGCGTTCTTCATGTTGTATGTAAGTTCCATGTTCAGGTCTGTCTACTTTCGTTTTGTTATTTTGTATCATTTCAAGTATAGTTCGTTTTGTTCTTGTAAATAAATTATTATGGCATCATACCTCGCTGCACATTGGTCTTCAGATCCCTCTCTCCTCTCCTCGTCCGAGGAGGAGGAGGAATTAGAGAATCGTTACACATACGTATTCCACTTTCAAAAACGGCTACTATAATAAAATATGAAGTGAATATTATCCATCTTTCCTAAAACCAGTAATATGTTGGCATAATTTACCACCTCTCACACCCCAGTACCTCAGTGCCAAGACATCAAATGGGCCAGAATACCTAGCAGTGCATCGATGCAAAGTCTAAAACCAAAATCTTAAAACATTAAACACCCATTACAACGCTATTATTTAGCCTCATTGTGCTCTGCAGACGAAATAGCTCTCTTAAAGTGAAATATAATCTCTAGTGTGCTGACATTTATTCTAATTATCAGCTCTCAACTTTAGGTCTCTGATACACAGCCCTTTTTAGTTAGAAAGAAAAGCTGCTTTTCAGAAGTATCTACTGGTCTGAAAGCAGCTGTAGGGCATAATCACATGCAGGCATTCAGTGTTTGGGACTTAAAGTGATTTGAATCTGGAGATATGCATGTTCTCTCTGCCCACCCTCTCGCTTCACTACACTGTCCTCAGTACTGTTTGATAACCAAGAGATGAGCCTTTGTGCAGAGACCATGTGTGTGTCTTTACTACTAAGAGGCCCATTGTTACCCTAAGGTGGGTGTTAGGGAGAGACAGAGAGAGCGTGGTCAGAGGACAGACAGAGGGAGAGAGAAACAGAAGGGTGGCAGAAAAAGAGATCGGGGGTAAGAGAGAGAGAGAGAAAGAGAGAGGTTGGGGGGACATAACATAGGACAGGGACTTGGGCAGAGAGAGAAAAGGGAGAGCAAGGAAGAGAAATGGAAAGACAGAGAGAAAAACAGAGAAGGACAGAGAAAGAGAGAGAGAGAGCGAGCGAGAGAGAGAGAGCGAGCGAGCGAGAGAGAGAGAGAGAGAGAGCGAGAGAGCGAGAGAGAGAGAGAGAGAGAGAGAGAGAGAGAGAGAGAATCCAAAACAGTGTTCTTCTCCCCAGACACCCAGACATGATAGCATCTATTTTGCATAAAGAGAGCCACACTTTATGTCTAGAGTAGATACTGTCTTGGGACTCCTTCATAAGACTAGGACATTATGAGGAGAGACAGAGAGCAGAGACATCTGTATCTGTTCGAAATGTCTTTTGACCGTTTTTTTGTTGTTGCGACATTTAGAATTCTGGCTGATGTAAGCCGATGAAAGGTTCTGACAAGAAATTGGCCCTGAAGTCATATTAAAATATGTGTCTGTTTCACTACAGTCCCAGATAGTTACAGTCATCAGAGCAGAGCTGTCAGTCAACATGTAGGTAGGGTATTTAAAATCTTAATCAGGTACGTTTTAAATGACTGAAAAACATCCTAACTCCACAGAGACTGTAGTCTCACCATAATGTATGCCATCAAATATGAAGGTGTTCAGTATACACAGGGCAGACAGTCAATTAGTCACTATCAGTGTCAACATTGACCATCATCCAGGGTCAAACCATTCGTTTCCAAACCCCATCACCCCTCTCAGCCCCTTTAATGGATCAGTCCAAGTTATTATTGAGTGTGCTGTGTATCTCTATTATGTGCCCCCATTCCACTGACTCAGTCCTCTGTATTATTCCATGCATTTAAATAGAGGAGTTATTCCCGACTTGGCCAATTTAAAGAAGCTGAGCTATTGGAGCTAACAGAGGTGTTCCGTTAGCGCTTGCTAAGCAGGGGTAATTGTCTCTCAGACAGAAAGCGTGATGGGAAGATAGAAGCTGCTGAAATACAACACACTGGGAACTTATTTAGCATCTTGCATTAGATGTCTTCATTATAGCAAAAAAAAATGTTTCATGGCATATCTGCTATTTATTTCACACACTGCACTCCACATTGAATGTGAACAATGCTACTGCTACTACAGAACTTGTCCAGCAATAACTGCCTAATGCTTCGATCCACAACACTCTCTGAAAAATTAGACTGCCTCTGTGTTCCAGTTTAGATTTTCTGTGTCAGAGGAAATAGCCTACTAATGAAGCATTTAAAACATCATGTCTCTCTGAAGGCCATTCTATTAACGATAGAACAGAGGGAGAGAGAAAGAGAAAGAGAAAGAGAGAGAGAGAAACAGGACAGGAAGGAAGGAACACTGAGGTCTAGAACCCAGGTGATCATCCATCACCGTGGGCAACACAATGGGATGTGAACACAATGCAGACAGAGAGCAGGTGATTCATCAAGGAAGTGCTACGTCCAACCCACAGCAGCTACTGTACAGGGTGTACAGGGTGTACAGGGTGCAAAGGCTCATGGTGCCAAGGCTGACTCTGCTGACTGGGGTTGGCAAGGGGTGAGTGTAGGACAGTGAGGGAGTAGGGGGTAAGGCTAGGGGGTAAGGAGGGGGTAAGGGGTAGTCATTGCAGAGTAGGCCTACTTTACCTGCTGCCAGATTCTATATAAACCAGATTGAGTGTGTGTTTGTGTTGTAAAAACACTCCATCTGATGGCAATCAGAAACTTCTCAGAAACTTTTCACTTCAAATCATTGTTTTGCTTTGTATTCTGAGAGTGTTTACAACACAAAAACAGTTCATCAGACAAAGTACTATCTCTCGCCTGAGTCGTCTGTACCCTTCCTGTTCATAGCCCCAATTGAAGAGATAATCCATGGGGAATGCAATCAAAGACACACAGAAATTGCAAAAGAGTTCTCTCTCTCTCGCTCTCTCTCTCGCTTTCTCGCTCTCTCTCTTCATCTCCAATGTTATCCCTTCTTCTCAGAGCAGAGGACTTCACTTCTTCTCTCCCTTATGCTTTTCTAAAACCTTGACTTTATTGTTCATTACAGTCGGAGAGTAGGAAGAGAGAGGGGGAGAGAAGGAGGGAGGAAAGAAGAGCGTTTTGCTGAGGTAACAGAGGCCAGTGAGATTATGATAGCAGGCCTCAGCCAGTATCGATCTCCTGGTGAACTCTATATCTGCAGTACCACAGGACAGACAGAAGGCAGTTAGCAGCTCTCTGAAACTCCAAACAACACAACACTGCCAAGAGGCTCCACGTTTCATCTTAAGTGATGAGGGTTAGTTTGAGGGAAAATTAGAGAGATTTCAATCAATAATGCCCCCCAAAATTCTAGAGGTCTGGTTTATTTTTCCTTCATACATCGAAGGATGACCTTGGCTGTTTTGACATGCTCATAAATATATTGTCTTTGTACATAAAGGATTAAGTCTGAGCATTGATTAAACATCAAATGGTAACTCTACCTCGTCTCTTCTTGTATAAAAAAAATCATGCACGGCATAGCTCTCAGCACTAAGCTTCATCAAGACACATCAAGACACGAGAGCGTAGTTTGTAGGTCATTTCCCACAGCAGACTACTTTATTTTTTCAACAACAATGTAGACAAGTAAAATCAACAAAACCTGTGAGTATTCTGGTAGTGCATTCTTTCTAGGAATGTATTATGTATTTGTTTATTTGTTAGGGACCATGTACAACATGCCATTGCACCAGATTTAGCTAGATAGTACATTTTCTCAACTTGATCAATCTTTAATGCTCTTAATATGAGCTGAGAGGCACCGGCAGGGGAGACTTCCTTCATAATGAAACCTAACACAGAAAGAATATAAGACATGCCAAGGACGCCAAGGATGCAAATCTCACCGCAATGAAAATAATTGGATCTTTTAAAGAGAGGAGAAGGGAAATTAAAACGAGAGGAGGGGGTAAAGGGTAGTGGAGCTGAGGGACAAAGCAGAAGATGTCACGCCCTGATCTGTTTCCCCTGTCTTTGTGATTGTCTCCACCCACCTCCAGGTGTCACCCGTTTTCCCCATTTTCCCACGGTATTTATTCCTGTGTTCTCTGTTTGTCTGTTGCCAGTTCGTCTTGTCTTGTCAACCAGCGTGTTTTTCCGTGCTCCTGCTTTTTCCTTGCCTCTGTTTTTCTAGTCCTCCTGATTTTGACCTTTTGCCTGCCCTGACTCTGAGCCCGCCTGCCTGACCAATCAGCCTGCCCTTACCTTGAGCCTGCCTGCCTCCTTGTACCGTTTGGAACTCTGACCTGGTTAATGAACTTTTGCCTATCCTCGACCTGCCTCTTGCCTGCCCCTTGTTGTTTAATAAATATCAGAGACTCTAACCATCTGCCTCCTGTGTCTGCAGGGTCTCGCCCTGTGTCGTTATAGTACGAACTGGTCATGACTGACCCAGCAGAGTTGGACCCTGCGGGGACCCTGCAGGGAGCCACCATTAAAAAACATGAGGAGCTACTTCAGAACCTTATGGAAGGGTTCCAATCTCTGGCGGAACGCCACAACCAGGGGTTCAAGGCGTTAATGGAGCAGGTCTGTGAATCTGAGTCACTCAGTCACTCAGTAACCCACCTACCAGTGGTGGGTTTGTTCTGCCTGCCCCGTTTCCCCGAGAACCCCGCATACCTCCTCCGGAGCGATATACTGGGGATCCTGGAACCTGCCGGGCGTTTCTTTCCCAGTGCTCCCTTATTTTTGAGCTACAGCCATCTTCATTCCTTTCGGATCAGTCGAAGATAGCGTATCTTATTATGCTAATGTCTGGAAGGGCACTCTCCTGGTCTACAGCTGTTTGGGAGCAACAATCCGTTGTTTGCTATTATCTGTAGGATTTTATGGCAGAGGTGAGGAAGGTGTTCGATTCTCATTAGGATTGATGGGCGTCTACCGGAACTCAGGAATGAGGCTGCATTTCTGAGAAGATCCGATGCCACCCGAGTTCCCTCGAATCATGGGCAACGGGTCTGTCGGATACACTGGAACCTATGCAACTGGGCAGAGCTAGATTATCGCCTAGGGAACGGTCACGTAGGCTAAGCTCCAACAGTTGTCTGTATTGTGGTGCTGCACGGAATTAAATAGCCACCTGCCCAGTAAAGAGACCTGACTCATTAGTAGGTACGAGTACACTGGTGAGCCAGACTGGGAATTCACTAATTCCCATTACCCAAACTCCTTTTTTTTGTGATCCTGCTGTGGTGAGACCAGTCTAAGTCTCTCCGGGTGCTGATTGACTCTGGGGCAGATGAGAGTTTTATGGACGCTATCCTGGTATCGGAAATAGGTATCTCCATTCAACTCCTCTCCGTTCCCAAGAACGCCAGGGCACTGGACGGCCGCTCCATTGGAAGAGTCACACACAGCACAGTTCCCATTAATCTGCGGGTATCTGGAAATCACAATGAGTAAATACAGCTTCTCCTCAGTGAGTCTCCCCACATCCCTGTTGTTTTGGGATTTTCTTGGCTCCAGAAGCACAACCTCGATATTGACTGGGCCATTGGTTCATTCCTGGGTTGGAGCCCGTTCTGTCATTCACATTGCCTGAAGGCGACGCAGCCTCCCCCGGAACGTCCACCTCCAGGGTTAAGTCCAGCCTCGGATTTCTCTGCTGTTCCCGCAGAGTACCATGACCTCCTGGAGGTTTTCAGCAAGGCTCATGCTACCTCCCTTCCTCCACACCGTTCTTACGATTGTGCTATTGACCTCCTCCCAGATACCACACCGCCTCGAGGCTGGCTATATTCCCTGTCTGGCCCTGAGACCAAGGTCATGGAGGAGCACATTGAGGACTCTCTGGCTACTGGGAGTATTCACCCTTCTGCCTTCCCTGCCGGCGCAGGGTTCTTCTTTGTGGGGAAGAAGCGTGTTTTTCCATGCTCCTGCTTTTTCCTTGCCTCTGTTTTTCTAGTCCTCCTGGTTTTGACCTTTTGCCTGCCCTGACTCTGAGCCCACCAGCCTGACCATTCAGCCTGCCCTTACCTTGAGCCTGCCTGCCTCCCTGTACCATTTGGAACTTTGACCTGGTTAATGAACTTTTGCCTGTCCTTGACCTGCCTCTTGCCTGCCCCTTGTTGTTTAATAAATATCAGAGACTCGAACCATCTGCCTCCTGTGTCTGCATCTGGGTCTCGCCCTGTGTCGTTATAGAAGAAGGTAAATGAGGAGAGGAGAAGAAAAGAGAGGAGAGCGGTAAAGAGGAGAAGGGACGTGAAGAGGGGGAGAGTTAGAGGAGAGAGAGAGAAGAAGACGGGGGAGAGGAAAAGTACAAGAAGAAAGGAGAGAAGAAGAGAAAAATAGAAGAGGGTAGCAACCAAAGTTGTACCAAATCTCACAATAGCACTCCGACCACTTCAGCTGAACCCTGTTTTTTTTTTTAGATAGGTAGCTCCTTAACTCTCTCACCTAAAACCCTGTTCCAGTCAGATGCAAAGCAGCCTCTAGACTCAGGGTCAGTTTAAATTGGCAGTTGGCCCGTGGTCCAGATTACCAAGGCTTTCTCTCTCTGGAGATGGGGCCTGCCTGGGGCAAAGGAGGGTTGATAGGGGCTAGAGGAATCTACACTGAGTGAGGGATGAGATAAAGGCTAAGAGGGATGGATGAAGGGATGGGGGGAGGATGAGAGAAGAAGGGATGGGATGAAGCATCTTTAATAACCAGCCCTGTCCCAGTGAGCGCCAACAAAAGAGTGACTCCCCATGGATTTCTGCCTTTCTCTATGAGGAGTATCTCTCTTTTCTTATCTCTCTCTCGCTCTACCTCACTTTCTTTCTCTCATCTCTATCTATCACGATTTCCGTTCTCTTTTTCCTCTATTCTTCCCTCTCCTCGTCTTCTTCATGTCTTTTGTTCTCCCTCTCTCTCCCCAACCCCCCACAGCCAGTGTCTATCCTCTGTCCAGAGCATCAGTAAACTGCCAGTGTCTAGCCTCTGTCCAGAGCATCAAAGGAGCCTGCTGTTTTCCCCCAGGAAGAGATCCAGATAAACCTCTAACGTGTCAATGTTTGACTGGTTACTCACTGGGCTACACGATTCTTAGCCCCACAGGAGGTAAGTACACACATACAGCCTTCAGCCATGGAAATCAAGGAGAAAGGAGGGAGCATGCTGGGGTAATGGTTACTATGCCATTGTGAGATGAAGGGATGAAGGGAGGGAAAGAGCTACAATTATACTGTACAGTATGTTTACAAATATCACTTTGCACTGCTCAAACACATGCTATTGCTTTCAACATCAAAGGTTGACAAAAAAGATAAGATAAATTATTTTATAGCATAATTTTAATAACAATCAATTTGCTTGATTCAATTGATTTGGTTTTGTGCTGCCAGGCTTAACTAAGAAAAGTTAGTTCATCTGTGCTTCTTCCTCTGGCAGGCAGAACACAAGGTGCAAATAACTTAGCAAACTGCAAAAGTACTATCGTCATGCAGCAGAACAGAATGGGTCTGCAGAACAGAATGGGTCTGGACCACAGGAACCACAGGAATTTCACACGTGGTTTTAGGAGCTGGGGTAGGCATACACGTATAGGGAATTAACACTGACTGCAGAGAAGACTACAGTTAGACAGGTGGGGCATTAAGACTGACTGAAGAGAAGACTACAGTTAGACAGATGGGGCATTAAGACTGACTGAAGAGAAGACTACAGTTAGACAGGTGGGGCATTAAGACTGACTGAAGAGAAGACTACAGTTAGACAGGTGGGGCATTAAGATTGACTGAAGAGAAGACTACAGTTAGACAGGTGGGGCATTAAGACTGACTGAAGAGAAGACTACAGTGAGACAGATGGGGCATTAAGATTGACTGAAGAGAAGACTACAGTTAGACAGATGGGGCATTAAGACTGACTGAAGAGAAGACTACAGTTAGACAGATGGGGCATTAAGACTGACTGAAGAGAAGACTACAGTTAGACAGGTGGGGCATTAAGACTGACTGAAGAGAAGACTACAGTTAGACAGATGGAGCATTAAGACTGACTGAAGAGAAGACTACAGTTAGACAGGTGGGGCATTAAGACTGACTGAAGAGAAAACTACAGTTAGACAGATGGGGCATTAAGACTGACTGAAGAGAAGACTACAGTTAGACAGGTGGGGCATTAAGACTGACTGAAGAGAAAACTACAGTTAGACAGGTGGGGCATTAAGACTGACTGAAGAGAAGACTACAGTGAGACAGATGGGGCATTAAGATTGACTGAAGAGAAGACTACAGTTAGACAGATGGGGCATTAAGACTGACTGAAGAGAAGACTACAGTTAGACAGATGGGGCATTAAGACTGACTGAAGAGAAGACTACAGTTAGACAGGTGGGGCATTAAGACTGACTGAAGAGAAGACTACAGTTAGACAGGTGGGGCATTAAGACTGACTACTGTGACTGGTGGACTTTCCTGAATCCCTGATCCAGCTTAGCCTAGAGATGGCCTCTGCACATAGCCCATGGTGCAATCTAAGCCCATAGGATCTCCTGACAAAATAAGAATGATCCTGGCTTCATTTATCAGCACTTAACATAATGATGTTGTCAAGATGCATAGCCTATAACAGCGAGAAACTATTGAACTATTTGAAATGTTCCCTGGGTTTTCATTACTGTAGCTCCCATGGCATGCTTTGACAAGCTTTGTGTCTTGTTTGTGACCATTTTTTAAGGGCCTGACAGCTGGGCTGTTCCAGTAAGTGTTACGATAATTACTGCATAACTGTGTTACACACAAAGACAAGACAGACAGGACTTCGTATAGATGACACTGTGGTCCAACAGAGAGTAAGGAGGTGGTGGGAGAGGGAGGGAGGGGCAGAAAAGAAGGAAGAGGAGCAAAGAGAGAGAGAATACGAGAAGAAAGAGAGAATATGAGAAAAGAGAGAAATGAGTGAGTGAGAGGGATATAAATAGGAAGGGGATTGAGAGGGAGAAAGAGGGAGTGACAGAGAGATACAGTAGATAGTAAAATAGAGGGGGATAATGGTAACGCTGGTAAAGACTCACCTGGATCAATGAGAGGTCCTCCAGATTGAGTCTAAAGAGGTGGTTTCTGAAAGAAAAAAGAGAGGGAGGAGAGATGAAGGTAGAATCTTCTCTAAAAGAACAACACCGGAGAAAATAAAAGTGGACAGGAGAGCATTTCTGGTAATAGGTGTCCAACGATATCTCTGGGTTATTTTATCCCTATTTTGGTCAATTTCTCTCCCTTAATAACACATCTTTGATGTAGCACACTTGTTTCTGGGCCACTCCAAAAGCCTGTTCAGATGTAACCACATACAGGAACACTTGATTAGATTACTTTACTGCTATAGCATTCCAAAACTAGGTATATCTTTGTTGAATAGAAACCCAGTCAAACTGAACTGAATATAGTTTGCAAGATTACATACTTTATGTCATCTCTCCCGGTGATATGACCTTGTCTGGGAAGAACTTTCCTGTAGACACAGATGCGGGATCAGCTTACCCTTGACAAATCCAAACCTTAACCGTTAGATATTTTTTACGGGTAACTTCATCCAACTGAATGGGAGTTTTGAGGAGTATTTTTCTCCGCTCTGCTGATGAGTATTTGTCTCTGTTAATACATGAGTAATAAAGCCTAGTTCATAAATTTTGTGAAAAAATACATATTCTATTAGTCAGCTTGACGAGAAAGAAATAGCATATTCCAAACAGACTATGGGACAGTTATGGGACGATAGATCCCAATAGGCCTAGACTAAATAAATAAAACATTCAAAAGCAATGAGTCTGATGCAACAGATCAGAACGTTTAGCTTAAAATGTTAATAAACTACTATTATTTCACATTATAAGAGCAGCAATGTGCACAAGGCAGCAGGTTACGTGTGAATATTCTTTCCATAATGCAATTAGCGGGAAAACACTGCTATCAAAAGCACACCGTACATGCGAGCGGTTTCATGTGACAGAGATTAAAATACCCGTTATAAATTTTGAAAGAGGGAAGATCTAATATGCAACAACTAGCACGGATTGCTGTTATTACAACGATTGTGCCTTTGGCTATTGGCCAAAGAAAGAAAGTTAATATAAATGAATTTCCTCCACGGACATGGTTTGATTTTGACTAGGCTACTTTAAAGCAAGGTAAGACATGCCTCGTAATATGTAGTAAAACGTTCAGGTTTTGGCGCTGATGAAGCCAGCCTTCCGTTGCCTAGGCGTTTGCTATTTGAGATGCTGTAGCAGCAGCTCTCACGCTGTCAGACATATTTTCCGCTGAAAGGCTCTGTATTGTGTACGTGTGTGATAAATAAGATACATAACAAATATACTGTACATATGCGTCAATTTAATTCCACTAAATTAGGCAAATGAACCTACAAACTGATAAGGATGACCAGCCAAACTCGTATTTCCACCAATTAATAGTTTAAAAAGCATTATTTCGGGATGGAATTTTTTCTTCTTCTCTCCGACAATTTTATTTATTGGCTTTTCAATGTTTTTATCGGCCAAAATCCGGCTATTACTGGCTAACGGAAACTGTGTTTCACAGGTACATCTCTCTCTCTCTCGCTCTGTCTGACTATAAAGACTTTCACGGGTACATCTCTCCATCTCTGTCTGATTATAAAGACTTTCATGGGTACATCTCTCTGTCTCTGTCTGATTATAAAGACTTTCACAGGTACATCTCTCTGTCTCGGTCTGATTATAAAGACTTTCACAAGTACATCTCTCTGTCTCCGTCTGATTATAAAGACTTTCACGGGTACATCTCTCGGTCTGATTATAAAGACTTTCACAGGTACATCTCTCTGTCTCCGTCTGATTATAAAGACTTTCACTGGTACATCTCTCGGTCTGATTATAAAGACTTTCACAGGTACATCTCTCTGTTTCCGTCTGATTATAGACTTTCACAGGTACATCTCTCTGTCTGATTATAAAGACTTTCACAGGTACATCTTTCTCTCTCGGTCTAACGAAAAATATACTCTAATCTGAAAAGAGCATAGGCCCATGAGGCGGTGTGTGTGTGTGTGCAAACCACAGTGAAAGAAACCTTAAGCCCAACAGTGAAACTTCACTTTAATGAACACCTTTAGCCTATCCTTGGCTCTAGCTCTTTTGAATTGTGAAGTTTCCATTGTAAGCCAACTAAAAAAAACGGTTTATTTGGAAACCTTTTACAAAACATGACAGTGAGTAGTCTCTATATTGACTATCAATGTCTCACTATGGTTTTGTAAAGTCAGCATTATTGCATCACAGAATCATCATTCAAAACGATTGTCTGGATCCTGGATGCTGATTGGTTGATAGCAGAGAGTTATTCACCACAATCCCCGGGTAATTTAACTGTTCCATTAGATTTATCAATGCGCATCTACTGTCCCACAGCCCAGCTAGGCAATTTATAAACGTAATATCCCCTGGAAAAAGCGTCTAGACAATATTTCCCCATGCTACTTGCCTAACATTTGGTTTGCAACAGTTGGAGTTTGTCTAAACCTTTCCTGTGGAACAATGTTGCATGTTTTTGGGCGATCTCCACCGTGCCATGCATATGAACGTTACGAAACTGACAGCTTCTCTGAGCCAGGCAAATTCATTTGATCAGAATAAGTATAATGGATATATCCAAAGAAATGGCAATGAAACCGAAGGTAAAATAAACAAAAATGCACATAGTTTGCTGTCATTTCAGCTGCTTGATGAGATTGTTTGTTCGCTTTAGTTGGCTAGCTAGCAAAGTAGAAGTAGCTAGCCTCCATAGCAAAATGTTTTACTTAGAACGTCCATGAAATTGGAATGGACGACCACCCCATTTGGCTAGCAACTTCAGAATCTCAGAACTAACGACTAGACTATATTGTATGGTGGAAGGATGACATAAAACAAATGTACTAATTAAAATTAAGTTTTTAATGAAAACATGTCATTAATATTTTTTCAAATGCTGGCAACCATTTTATAAAAGCAATAAGGCCCTCAAAACCAGGAATTATTGTGAATAACACCCTCCTAAGAGCTGTTTTGCCGGCCCTTGGCTTCCCCTCGGAAGTTATTCACGCGATAATTCCCGGGTTCTCATTACTTATCTTTTAATTATACCAGCTTTATTACATTTTCAGCAGATTATCGTTTCCTTTTAAAACCCGTTTTATTTCAAATAAATTTGGCCTTGAATGTCAGAGGATCAATCTTTCTATTTCAGTTAAACTTGGTGCATGAAGGTTATTCAAGGTATAACAACACTCCTAGCTCTTGTCAGAGTAATGCATCTATTCTGTAATATTATTCACCAGCTGAAACCTCTTCACATAAGATGACTCGATAGCAACACACATATGCATAGGTGCACGCACGAAGACGCACGCACACACGGACACACACACGGATCCATCTTCTGAAGAGTGGCTATCTCACAGGGCAGGCTGTGGTCTAAGAACCTCTTTACAGTATATTGACATTTACATCGATCTGCCTCTCCTTCTCTACCTCCATTATCACTGAGTCCTTTCACTCTGGCCATCAGGCCACAGACAACCCCTAGCTCCTTAAACACTTCTTCAAGATCCCTGTCACTGAGCATTTAAGGAGCTAGGGGTTGATTTGGTACTACGCTTCTCTGTCTGTGTGAATGGGCTCGGGAATACACTGTGTGTTGATTCCGTCTAAGATGGAGTTTCCATGAGTCCAATTAGACCTGTATTTTGTATACAGTTGGTTTAATTCAAGATGTTTAACATTATAGCAGTTGTATAATTGCATTAGAACTTCTGGTGCCAATATGGCTCACATCAATGTCTAAAACTCAAATGTAGTTAGCCAGAGAGGGTATGTCTGTGGCCTGATGGCCTGAGTGAAAGGATTCAGTGAGGCCTGGTCCTAAGTCAACCCCAAGCCCTGGACACTTCTCCTAGATTCCTTTTACAGAGCCCACTCCAGAGAGAGCGAGAAGACAGACTAGACCAGACAACTGCAGGTAGAGACAGGACCACCCTTAAGCCCCTGAGTCAGGTTAGTGTTTGAAAGGAAAGGGTAAGAGCTCTTCTCTCTCCCTCCCTCTATCTTCTCCTTATCTGTCAGGCCCTGCAGGTCTTTCCAACTTCTCCGTTTCCCTGTATCCCATCTGCAGTACATTAGTTTATTCCCCCAGCTCTGCTTCTCTGTGTTGGTCCTGCTCCTCCAGCTCTCTGTCTCCTCAGCCATCTGCTAACCTGGAGAGAACGGCTTGTATTGACAACCTAGGCCATTAGCAGAAGTGAAATACATGCATAGTAAGGCAGTTAGAGTTAATCTAAGCCCAATCTCAGCTGGCCAGAGAACACTTCAGACAAACACAGACACTCTGGATTAAATATGATGTGCTTGACAAAGACAATGAGCTCAACTTGAGAACACTCTGTGGCAAGTGAGGGGATAGCCAGAGAGAAAGAGAGGGAGAAGCATAGACAGAGGGGGAAAGAGAGAAGCAGAGAGTGAGAGAGAGAGAGAGAACAACATATTACCTGGCTCCGACTATCAGTTCGTTCTGGCTGGGGTCAAAGGTTAGCTGGGAGTAATCCACCGTGCCCTCAGCCCGGAACCTGTGGATCCACGGCTCCATATCTGCCAATCAATGTAGAGAAAGATACACGGTAATCAATGAAACAGGAGGAAAAGAGATCAGAGAAAAAAGTGGTGGATAAAGAGTTTAGCCAGTAGCCACAGTATGTAATAAAGTGATGTATATTATATTGTCTTTGTGTGTATCGTTCTGTATTGTGATTTTATGAAAACGAATGCTTCTTGCCTGGTGATGTTACACACTCCCTTGCAAAATAGGTTCAAACCAGAGGGGAGTTCCTGGTAGAATGAATATTAAGTCAAAAAAAGCCTTCCAAGGAGACCTAATGTACCCTATATCCTGTGTGTCTCCAGATAGCTGTAGTCTATCTCAAGGGCACAGAAGTACAGTGTCCCACCTGGGCTTTCAACCAAATGCCTTCCACTCCATTTACTAAACCATTACTGCAGCTAGCAGGAACTAATGCATACAGTACATAGTGTGTGAGAGGAGGAGGGCTGTTTGTGTGTGTGTGTATGTTTTGGGGGGATTGTGTGTGTGCATGCCTGTCTGAATCCAAGGTCCTTCTAAAGTGAATCTGAGACGGATGCATCTCATGGTTGTCAGTGCCTTGACCTTGGCCCTGAACCCAGAGATTCCCTCATGGTACATTAGACACACACACACACACACACACACACACACACACACACACACACACACACACACACACACACACACACACACACACACACACACACACACACACACACACACACACACACACACACACACACACACACACACAAAATACGTCAAACCCCAGACACACAGAGACAGATCACCCTCTACACGCCTGTCTCCATGGCGCCCAACCCATTAGCCCTTGACCAATAGAATCAAATATTCCTGTCGTGTTGCTGGGCGATTAGTGTCGGGCCCCTACTGTCCTGTAATCTGATAGGTAGTGAGTCAATAGTTAAGGCTATGGACTAGGAGTAAATGTACCATAACCCCTGATCTAGGGTCAGATATTGTCCAATCCCCTCATAGCTAAAGTAAGCATTGGAGAGAAGATAATCTGATTCTAGGTCTGTGTGTCACGCCTACTCCCGCTCTCCCTCCTGCCCAGCACTACACACTCCTGCCACCATCATTACGCACACCTGCTTCCCTTGTCACGCGCATCAGCAATTCATTGCACTCACCTGGACTCAATCACCTGTGTAATTTCCTCCCCTATATCTGTCTGTTCCCCAGCCCTGTTCCCCGTTTCAGCATTAATTGTCGTTTGTCATTTTGTTACCCGGTTCTGACGCTGTTCCTGTCCTGTTCTATGTATGTGCTAAATTAAATGTTCTTTTCTCCCTACCTGCTTCTCTACTCCAGCGTCAGTTCTTACACTGTGGTTAGGGCAGGTTCTTCTCCGGGCGTTTGTTTCCTCTCACTCAGCACATAACCTGCTCTGTAGTCACAATAACATATCACTACACACTGATACTAGACATTATTCTATTCTAATAATCCCCGTTTGAAACTGCTAGCAGTATATCTTATGTTCATCTAAGTACAGTATTTCTAAATATCTGGTGCCACTGTGGCTCAGGGATTTCAAAACACTTTTCATGGTAGAGAATGAAGCCATTTTAGGGCAATTACTGTGGTGGATATTATGTTGTGATCTGTCTATACCTGTCCTGTACTATATCTGATATGGGGTAGGCCTGGCACTGATCGAATACAGCTAGGGTTGGAGTAAAAAACTCACCTCGAAAAACTTTGAGTCAAAAATGTGAAACACCTGTCAGAAGACATCTTGAAATGAAACCACAGTCTCCCTTCACTGCATCAAACCAACAATCCATTGTTTACTTCTGTCAAGCCAAAGCATTCAACCCAATACAACAGGGAGTCTCTGCCTGCCGGCCTGCCTTCCTGTGAGTCACTGCTAGGAGCTACGTACTAAAAAATACAGCACTGACTCTACCTCCTTGTCAAACTGCAGGAGCACAGAACACTATCATAGCACATTCATTTCTCCTAACATGATGGCATCACTGCTAACAAAGACATTCCTTTCCTCTTCCTTCCACTCTCCAGGGTCTAAAATATTAATGAGAATGAGCACCAGTTAAACTGGGAGGAGGAAACTTTCAACTCGCAGACCCAAAGCTAATACATTTTCATTAGCCTGGGTGAAATAAATATTGTGGAGAGATCACGACAAATTCCGCCCTAAGATTTGGCTGTGGTTAATGGCTTGTTCCCCTCTAATTCTACAGGGGGACGGGAGTTTGGGATGCGCCTCTCTGGTGCCGGTGACAGGCTAGTTTTTCATACCGGGGGGAAGCATTCAGAGCATACAAATGTGGCAACGACACCATCAGAGGGAAACCAAGGCTTCAGTTACCCAGTGTTTCCCCCATAAATCATGCTGAGATCCCACCGGGGTATAGCCCCACTCAGGTCCCTCTCAGAGGGGGAGGCAGAGAGGGGGTTTAAGTGAATACAACGCCCACAACACGGAGGATTTATGTGTTTTATGACGAGGTGAAGGGCTCATAAACATTCATAAGCATTGATAAGCATTCATAACCAGAGCAGATGTGCTACCCTGGGCTCTAATGAGAAACAGACCAGACTAATGTTGGAGAATGGCAGCAGGACATTATGGTTTGGTAGAGCGTTGAGTGATCTTGGTAGAATACTAGAAAGTTATATGGAACATTGAGTGATTTGGTGGATTACCTCAGGGCTTCAGTATAACATTGGTATGTTTTGTAAGGCTCTAGGGGAGTAGCAATAGCTCCCTTAGGAGCATTATATTACAGTTGAACCTCAAATTAACTCTGACCTTGACCTCTACAAAAGGAACCAATGGGATTTAAAGAACTTCTTCACTAAACAAGATGTGGTTTTTAAAAAAAAGCCCATTTAAACAGTAGAACGTCTGGGCCTCAAGGGACCCCTCCCCCTTCAAGCATTCTGACTGCAACATTCTAACACTGTAATTAATACATTTCATGCGATCGCAAAAATAATAATTTGGTTGTGTTTATGAAGACCTTGGGTAACACATTTTTTTTTAAATAGCATTTTCATTCGCTTGTTTTTGTAGGCTATAAGTAAAAATATAAAACACACAAAACACAAATTCAAGTGTTAATACATTTTATTTGTGGGGTGGGTTTGTTACAACTATGGAACAGAAGGCATGTGTGTTGGAACACGTTAACAGCTTCTTTTCATAATGACAAAATGAAATAAAGACCCCAACCACCAAGACATACGGTCAGCAAGACATACGGTCAGCAAGACATACGGTCAGCAAGAGGAGCGGTCAGCAAGACGAGCGGTCAGCAAGACATACGGTCAGCAAGACATACGGTCAGCAAGAGGAGCGGTCAGCAAGACGAGCGGTCAGCAAGACGAGCGGTCAGCAAGACGAGCGGTCAGCAAAACGAGCAGTCAGCAAGAGGAGCGGTCAGCAAGACATACGGTCAGCAAGACGAGTGGTCAGCAAGACGAGCGGTCAGCAAGACGAGCGGTCAGAAAGACGAGCGGTCAAACGATGAAAACATCATGAGTCTAAACATCATCATAAGTGCCAAGTGAACTTGATAAATAGTGAAAATCAGCACAAAAGCAATAGTTGCATTATAATGAATGTGTCGATATGACAGCAGTCAAAAATAGTCAAGTATTGTCAGCTATGTGCTTGTGTGCATCTTCACACAATGGCATCAGTTGGATTTCATATAACTCTTATTCCTTGTTCTAGCAATTTACAGAATGTTTGTAACTTTCACTTGCTTGTCACACTTTCACATACCTTTGTTTGGTTGTAGTGCATAATAGTTTCCGGTTCTCTCTTTATTGCGTCCCTGTGGTCTTGTCAATGTTCAGCACCGTTGTGGAGTACAACGCCTGTGCCGGTGAGCTCCGTCTACCTTTGTTCACGGTGCCGGCCAATGACAGTGAAGTGAAGAAATTGTACCTGGTGACATTTCTCCCCTTGCCAGTGTAAGGTTCCACAAACCTCGTCACCACATTCTCTGTCACTCGCTCACCTGCTGCCCGGTATTGAAAGCCGTTCAGCATGTAAATTACACATGCTCTCACTGTGTGGCCTACTCCAAGTATGGCCAGAGTAGACTGATAAGACTGCTTTTATTTAGTGGACTGAAGTAGGGTACATACCATTTTAAGATTAGAATGGATCAGTACAATAGAATGCCCCCCCCCCCCCCCCGTTCTTCATTCATAATTGGTGATTACACAATTATACATCGTTTGCTTCCCCTCGCTCATCAACTCAACCATTCTCCCCAGTCATTCTTACTTAATTTATTTAATCTGATTTTATACGTGTGAAATTTGTTTCGGTATAGTTTCGAGGCAATTATCGTGGTGATTATCAACTGGGCACTGCACTTTCAACTGTTGGGAGAAGGAGGGGCAGTGGGGGAAAACCATTAAAACAATGACACGCCCTGCTAAAACTGGTTACAACTCCAGTTCTGTTTGTGATATTAAGATTCTAACACAGACAGCGTGTTATATCGACTTATTTAGGAAAAGTCAAGAACGGAGGGGGGCAAGACTTTAAAAATGGCAGAGTCATTTTTTCTATTCATGAGCAGTCAAAATGACTGCTTTAGCGGTTCTAGTGTTAAAATATGGTCCCCTGCCTCGCTCTCTCTCCAGGCATTTCTCTAGTCTTTTTCATGTCATTTCCTTCATGCTTTTAATGCGTGTGCGATAATGTAATCGAATCATTACTGTGCTTGTATCACAGCCGGGTGCATCGGGGGCTTGGCTGCTGATGAGACAGAACCGTACAGCGTGCACGTGTGTGTGTGTGTGTGTGTGTGTGTGTGTGTGTGTGTGTGTGTGTGTGTGTGTGTGTGTGTGTGTGTGTGTGTGTGTGTGTGTGTGTGTGTGTGTGTGTGTGTGTGTGTGTGTTTATGTGTGTGTGTGTGTGTGTTTATGTGTGTGTGTGTGTGTGTGTTTATATGTGTGTGTGTGTGTGTGTGTGTGTGTGTGTGTGTGTGTTTATGTGTGTGTGTGTTTATATGTGTGTGTGTGTGTGTGTTTATGTGTGTGTGTGTGTGTGTTTATATGTGTGTGTGTGTGTGTGTGTGTGTGTGTGTGTGTGTGTGTGTGTGTGTGTGTGTGTGTGTGTGTGTGTGTGTGTGTGTGTGTGTGTGTGTGTGTGTGTGTGTGTGTGTGTGTGTGTGTGTGTGTGTGTGTGTGTGTACGGTTTGGGAAAAGAACTCTGAGAACGCGGCCAGTTCTGCCATGGCAAAGAGCCAAGCCGAAACCGGCACACTCCCCTCCCCCTTCCCTTCCTCCTCCTTTCTATCCCTCCTTTCCAAACTAGATCTTTGCCTTTTTCCTTCTCCATCACTCTTTCCAGGTTTGTTATTCTGGGTTTTGAAACAGAGCGGTTGACACACAATGACAAAGTGACAGACTATATAAATATTTACACCCTGGCTTCAGAAACTAGGGCAGTGTTCAGTCTCAGAGTGCTCAAACTGTATAAAGAACAACCTGACCTGAAACAATAGGCACATGTGGAAACAACCGGGACTAAAATACTGCAGGTTTCTAGGAGTAAATCGGGGGTCGTTGAGGGTATAAATGGAGTACCTACGTATATATTCAATTTAAATTCAGCCTGACAAGATGTGTCCAACTGGGGAAACTGGGGAGTGTTTGCTGTCCCATGTGGTAAAGGGAAAATGTGAAATTACAACTATTTTGTGAAGAAAACCTTAAAGATGCACTGCAGAGGGTGAATCCTGACAGACAAACCACAACAAAACATTTCAATGCATCATGCACTTCAGAGCGAAACCGTTTAAAGGAAGAAAAAAAGGAACATTTAACAAGATGACCTAATGACCTCTGTGTGCCACATGGGAAAAAGAAACACAACTGTAACTTAAGACTTAAAGAAAACACATGAAGGTAGAGGCAGGGTGGACTACATTTAATTTCCTGTGTCAGTATTCAAATGCAGCATTGTGGGAAGTTTGGCCGTAAATAGAATGCACTGATGCTTAAGAATGTAGCAAGTTGGTCTCGCAATGGACTTAGTGGGCTGTAAAAAATATTCCCCATGGACCAATTAAATCGCCCTGGTCTCCAACGCGATTTGTTTATTTTCTCTTTTGGAAAGTCTTACACACACACACACACACACACACACACACACACACACACACACACACACACACACACACACACACACACACACACACACACACACACACACACACACACACACACACACACACACACACACACACACACACACACACACACCAACTCTCTAACAATGTGTTATTCTTTGAGGGGTGATAAAAGTGAAAGTCTATACACCGCTGTTAAACAGACACGTCTTCTCAGATCCTCCGAGACGAGACCTTGAATGGTGGTGAGATGACACTGTTTACTGCACACGTTTTAACTATCTTCCATAACTTCAACATCCGCCAAGGAACACTCGTTAAACATATAACTTCAATAATATATCTCTGGAGGTTAGGACTGCTGATTGACTCATAAACCCACACGTGTTCCACAAGAATGAACTGTGTTTTAGAACATTTCTTTTCTGATAGAGGATACATTTTTGTTTAAAGTCTGATTTCATCATGGTTGACATTAAGAAGTCATTTCCGAAAGGTTCCTTGCAGAATCAGAAGTTCAATGACTAGTTAGAAGTTCTAAATTATGTCTGTCACTTTTGAGCTACGCAGCTTCAAAATCCTTCTCACTATAAAACATTTTTATTGGAAAGAAAACTGCACTCAGAATGACAAAGGAATGGACCATTTCTATAATTCAGCCTTTGAAAATATCACAAGGAAGTATTGCTGTACAGTAGCAGTTATTTTGGCTGAGCAAAGAGCCAAGTCAGAAAATCACCACCCTTTAGGGTTGAGTCTTTCATGTGTGTTAGAGTGGCACACCCTGCTCTGAGCAACCCACAGGCACCAGACCAGACAAAACACAACAGTAGAATACAGTGTGTCACTGGAACAGCTTTAGTGCCATTTCCATCAAACCCACTAACCAGATTCCCAGGATAAGTTATTTTCAAACAATCCCAGAAATCCGGTTTTCGCTTTAGATTGAATTGGAGACATGGAAGACATGGGAGTATAGCGAGGCCCACCACGGCTAGCCCAGTCAGTGTGTGTCCACCATAAGAAAACGCCTGACTCTCCAGGGAGTTTTATTTATATTATATTGATATATTTTCATATTTATGTTTGAGGTCTTTGTAGTTCTTCCCACTCTTTGGAGGACCTGGGGACCTCCCTCCTAACTTTAGACCTCAGCCGGACATGGCGTATACAGCATATAGAGAGAAGTATGTGTGTGTGTGTGTGTGTGTGTGTGTGTGTGTGTGTGTGTGTGTGTGTGTGTGTGTGTGTGTGTGTGTGTGTGTGTGTGTGTGTGTGTGTGTGTGTGTGTGTGTGTGTGTGTGTGTGTGTGTGTGTGTGTGCGCTGTTCTATTATACTACATATTATAAACTGGGTGGAATGCTGAATGCTGATTGGCTGACAGCCGTGGTATATCAGACCGTATACCCTGGGTATGACAAAACATTACTTTTTACTGCTCTAATTACGTTGGTAACCAGTTTATAATAGCAATAAGGCGTTTATGGTATATGGCCAATATACCATAGCTAAGGGCTGTATCCAGGCACTCAGCGTTGCGTCGGGGTTAAGAATAGCCCTCAACCGTGGTATATTGGCCATATACCACACCCCCCCGGGCCTTATTGCTTAATTATACTACATTTAGAGACATTTCCTCCCACTTCTCCATTTCCCCCTCCCCTCTTCTCCTCTACAGTCTCCTCTCTTCTCCTCTTCCCCTCCCCTCTTCTCTTCCCCCTCCCCTCTTCTCCTCTTCCCCCTCCCCTCTTCTCCCTCCCCTCTTCTCCCTCCCCTCTTCTCCTCTATCCCTCCCCTATTTTCCTCTACAGACCCCCCTCTTCTCCCCTACCCCCTCCTCTACCCCCTCTTCTCCTCTACAGACTCCCCTCTGCTCCTCTACCTTCTCCCCTCCTCTACCCCCTCCCCTCTTCCCCCTCCCCTCTTCTCCTCTTCCCCCTCTACAGACCCCCCTCTTCTCCTCTACCCTATCCCCTCCTCTACAGACTCCTCTTTTCTCCTCTACCCCGCCCCCCTCCCCTACCCCAACCCCTCCCCCCTCCCCTCTTCTACCCCATCCCCTCTTCTCCTTTACCCGATCCCCTCCCCTCTTCTCCCCCATCCTCTACCCCCTCCCCTCTACCCCTTCCCTCTTCTCCTCTACCCCATCTCCTCCCCATCTCCTCCCCTCCTCTACCCCATCCCCTCCTCTACCCTGCCCCCTCCCCCTCTTCTCCTCTCCCCCTCCCCTCTTCTCCTCTACCCCTCCCCTCTTCTCCTCTACCCCCTCCCCTCTTCTCCTCTCTATCTGTGTTCAGTGTTCATATCTGATTAGTAACCAAACTGTCTCCATACTTTATTAACACCACTGCATTTGACATGACTTCAGCAGGCACTGAGTGTCTGGACTGGAACATTAGGGAACACAAACTGTTGACCTCAGGTGACAATGCTAGTGTGCGGTTTGGTCACCCCAACTACGGAGACTCACAGAGGACAGCAGATAGCATTAGCCAGACCGTTAGTCATCGTCCTCACACTCAATAGACTGAGTGCTGAAGGTAACCCAACTAACCATGAGCTAACAGAGGAGCCTATGGTGTGTGTGTGCGTGTGCGTGTGCGTGTGCGTGTGTGTCTGTGTGTGTGTGTCTGTGTGTGTGTGTGTGTGTGTGTGTGTGTGTGTGTGTGTGCGTGTGCGTGTGCGTGTGCGTGTGTGTGTGCGTGTGCGTGTGTGTGTGTGTGTGGTGACCTTGCCCTTTCACTCAATTACACCCTAGACAGAGAGCTGTATGATTAGCTGACAGTCTCAGCTAGGATGGAATGGGCGCAGTAGCATTTGGCTGGTATGTTGTTAGTGGAGAGA